>NW_027308038.1:0-234000 GCF_047496885.1 Scyliorhinus torazame | reverse complement strand
GTATAAACCCTGCTCCTGAGCAACATTCCCTTCTCTGTGTGACCAGGGTGTGCTCTGTATAACCCCTGCAGCTCCTGGTCAACATTCCCATCTCTGTGTGGCCAGGATGTGCTCTGCATAACCTCTGCTCCTGGTCAACATTCCCATCTCTGTGTGGCCAATGTGTACTCTGTATAACCCCTGCATCTCCTGGTCAACATTCCCATCTCTGTGTGGCCAGGGTGTGCTCTGCATAAACCCTTCTCCTGATCAACATTCCCTTCTCTGTGTGGCCAGGGTGTGCTCTGTATTACCCCTGCTCCTGGTCAACATTCACACCTCTGTGTATGGCCAGGGTGTGCTCTGTATACCCCTGCAGCTCCTGGTCAACATTCCCACCTCTGTGTGGTCAAGGTGTGTCCTGTATAACCCCTGCACCTCCTGGTCAACATTCCCATCACTGTGTGGCCAGGGCGTGCTCTGTCGAACCCCAACAGCTCCTGGTCAACATTCCCATCTGTGTGTGGCCAGGGTGTGCTCTGTATAACCCCTGCAACTCCTTGTCAACATTCCCAATTGTGTGGCCAGGGTGTGCTCTGTATACCCCTGCTGCTGGTCAACATTCCCTTCACTGTGTGGCCTGGCTGTGCTCTGTCTAACACCAGCAGCTCCTGGTCAACATTCCCATCACTGTGTGGTCAGGATGTGCTCTGTATAACCTCTGCAACTCCTGGTCAACATTCCCTTCTCTGTGTGGCCAGGGTGTGCTCTGTTTAACCCCTGCAGCTCCTGGTCAACATTCCCACCTCTGTGTGGTCAGGGTGTGCTCTGTATAACCCCTGCAGCTCCTGGTCAACTTTCCCACCTCTGTGTGTGGCCAGGGTGTGCTCTGTATAGCCCCTGCAGCTCCTGGTCAACATTCCCACCTCTGTGTGGTCAGGGTGTGCTCTGGAGAACCCCTGCAGCTCCTGGTCAACATTCCCATATCTGTGTGGTCAGGGTGTGCTCTGTATAACTACTGCAGCTCCTGGTCAACATTCCCATCTCTGTGTGGCCAGGGTGTGCCCTGTGTAACCACTGCAGCTCCTGGTTAACATTCCCATCTCTGTGTGTGGCCACTATGTGCTCTGTATAACTCCTGCAGCACCTGGTCAATATTCCCTTGTCTGTGTGGCCAGGGTTTGCTCTGTATAACCCCTGCATCTCCTGGTCAACATTCCCATCTCTGTGTGGCCAGGGTGTGCTCTGTATAAACCCTGCTCCTGATCAACATTCCCTTCTCTGTGTGGCCAGGGTGTGCTCTGTATAACCCCTGCTCCTGGTCAACATTCCCTTCTCTGTGTGGCCAGGGTGTGCTCTGTATAACCCCTGCAGCTCATGGTCAACATTCCCATCTCTGTGTGGCCAGGATGTGCTCTGCATAACCTCTGCTCCTGGTCAACATTCCCATCGCTGTGTGGCCAATGTGTACTCTGTATAACCCCTGCATCTCCTGGTCAACATTCCCATCTCTGTGTGGCCAGGGTTTGCTCTGTATAAACCCTGCTCCTGATCAACATTCCCTTCTCTGTGTGGCCAGGTTGTGCTCTGTATAACCCCTGCAGCTCCTGGTCAACATTCCCACCTCTGTGTGGTCAGGGTGTGCTCTGTATAACCCCTGCAACTCCTGGTCAACATTCCCATCTGCGTGGCCAGGGTGTGCTCTGCATACCCCTGCTCCTGGTCAACATTCCCATCTCTGTGTGGCCAGGATGTGCTCTGTCTAACCCCAGCAGCACTCGGTCAGCATTGCCATCTGTGTGTGGCCAGGGTGTGCTCTGTCTAACCCCAGCAGCACCTGGTCAGCATTCCCATCTGTGTGTGTCCAGGGTGTGCTCGGTATAACCCCTGCATCTCCAGGTCAACATTCCCATCTCTGTGTGGCCAGGGTGTGCTCTGTATAACCCCCGCAGCTCATGGTCAACATTCCCATCTCTGTGTGGCCAGGGTGTGCTCTGTATGACCCCTGCAGCTCCTGGTCAACATTCCCATCTCTGTGTGGCCAATGTGTACTCTGTATAACCCCTGCATCTCCTGGTCAACATTCCCATCTCTGTGTGGCCAGGGTGTGCTCTGTATAACCCCTGCATCTACTGGTCAACATTCCCATCTCTGTGTGGCCAGGGTGTGCTCTGTATAACCCCTGCTCCTGGTCAACATTCCCACCTCTGTGTGTGGCCAGGGTGTGCTCTGTATAAACCCTTCTCCTGATCAACATTCCCTTCTCTGTGTGGCCAGGGTGTGCTCTGTATTACCCCTGCTCCTGGTCAACATTCCCACCTCTGTGTGTGGCCAGGGTGTGCACTGTATAACCCCTGCAGCTCCTGGTCAACATTCCCACCTCTATGTGGTCAGGGTGTGCTCTGTATAACCCCTGCAGCTCCTGGTCAACATTCCCATCACTGTGTGGCCAGGGTGTGCTCTGTCGAACCCCAGCAGCTCCTGGTCAACATTCCCATCTGTGTGTGGCCAGTGTGTGCTCTGTATAACCCCTGCAACTCCTTGTCAACATTCCCAATTGTGTGGCCAGGGTGTGCTCTGTATTCCCCTGCTCATGGTCAACATTCCCATCACTGTGTGACCTGGGTGTGCTCTGTCTAACACCAGCAGCTCCTGGTCAACATTCCCACCTCTGTGTGGTCAGGGTGTGCTCTGTATAACCCCTGCAGCTCCTGGTCAACATTCCCATATCTGTGTGGTCAGGGTGTGCTCTGTATAACCACTGCAGCTCCTGGTCAACATTCCCATCTCTGTGTGGCCAGGGTGTGCCTGTATAACCACTGCAGCTCCTGGTCAACATTCCCATCTCTGTGTGTGGCCAGTATGTGCTCTGTATAACTCCTGAAGCTCCTGGTCAACATTCCCTTGTCTGTGTGGCCAGGGTGTGCTCTGTATAACCCCTGCATCTCCTGGTCAACATTCCCATCTCTGTGTGGCCAGGGTGTGCTCTGTATAAACCCTGCTCCTGATCAACATTCCCTTCTCTGTGTGGCCAGGATGTGCTCTGTATAACCCCTGCTCCTGGTCAACATTCCCTTCTCTGTGTGGCCAGGGTGTGCTCTGTATAATCCCTGCAGCTCCTGGTCAACATTCCCATCACTGTGTGGCCAGGATGTGCTCTGCATAACCTCTGCTCCTGGTCAACATTCCCATCGCTGTGTGGCCAATGTGTACTCAGTATAACCCCTGCATCTCCTGGTCAACATTCCCATCTCTGTGTGGCCAGGGTGTGCTCTGTATAAACCCTGCTCCTGATCAACATTCCCTTCTCTGTGTGGCCAGGGTGTGCTCTGTATGACCCCTGCAGCTCCTGGTCAACATTCCCATCTCTGTGTGGCCAGGGTGTGCCCTGTGTAACCACTGCAGCTCCTGGTTAACATTCCCATCTCTGTTTGTGGCCAGTATGTGCTCTGTATAACTCCTGCAGCTCCTGGTCAACATTCCCATGTCTCTGTGGCCAGGGTGTGCTCTGTATAACCCCTGCAGCTCCTGCTCTACATTCCCATCTCTGTGTGGCCAGGGTGTGCTCTGGATAACCCCTGCAGCTCCTGGTCAACATTACCATCTGTGTGTGCCCAGGGTATGCTCTGTATAACTCCTGCAGCTCCTGGTCAACATTCCCATCTCTGTGTGGCGAGGTTGCGCTCTGTATAACTCCTGCAGCTCCTGGACAATATTCCAATTTCTGTGTGGCCAGGTTGTGCTCTGTATAACCCCTGCAGCTCCTGGTCAACATTCCCATCTGTGTGTGTGTCCAGGGTGTGCTCTGTATATCTCCTGCAGCTCCTGGTCAACATTCCCATCTGTGTGTCCAGGGTGTGCTCTGTAAAACCCCTGCAGCTCCTGGTCAACATTTCCATCTGTGCGTGTGCCCAGGGTGTGCTCTGTATAACCCCTGCAGCTCCTGGTCAACACTCCCATCTGTGTGTGTGTCCAGGGTGTGCTCTGTATATCTCCTGCAGCTCCTGGTCAACATTCCCATCTGTGTGTCCAGGGTGTGCTCTGTAAAACCCCTGCAGCTCCTGGTCAACATTTCCATCTGTGCGTGTGCCCAGGGTGTGCTCCGTTTCACCCCAGCAGCTCCTGGTCAACACTCCCATCTGTGCGTGGACAGCGTGCGCACTGTATAACCACTGCAGCACCTGGTCAACATTCCCATCTCTGTGTGTGTCCAGGGTGTGCTCTGTATACCCCTGCAGCTCCTGGTCAACATTCCCTTCTCTGTGTGGCCAGGATGTGCTCTGTATATCCCCTGCAGCTCCTGGTCAACATTCCCATTTGTGTGTGTGGCCAGGATGTGCTCTGTATATCTCCTGCAGCTCCTGGTCAACATTCCCATCTCTCTGTGGCCAGGGTGTGCTCTGTATATCCCCAGCAGCTCCTGGGCAACATTCCCATCACTGTGTGGCCTGGGTGTGCTCTGTCTAACACCAGCAGCTCCTGGTCAACATTCCCATCACTGTGTGGTCAGGATGTGCTCTGTATAACCTCTGCAAATCCTGGTCAACATTCCCTTCTCTGTGTGGCCAGGGTGTGGTCTGTATAACCCCTGCTCCTGGTCAACATTCCCTTCTCTGTGTGGCCAGGGCGTGCTCTGTATAAACCCTGCTCCTGGTCAACTTTCCCACCTCTGTGTGTGGCCAGGGTGTGCTCTGTATAGCCCCGCCAGCTCCTGGTCAACATTCCCACCTCTGTGTGGTCAGGGTGTGCTCTGTATAACCCCTGCAGCTCCTGGTCAACATTCCCATCTCTGTGTGGTCAGCGTGTGCTCTGTATAACCACTGCAGCTCCTGGTCAACATTCCCATCTCTGTGTGGCCAGGGTGTGCCCTGTGTAACCACTGCAACTCCTGGTTAACATTCCCATCTCTGTGTGTGGCCAGTATGTGCTCTGTATAACCCCTGCAGCTCCTGGTCAACATTCCCATGTCTGTGTGGCCAGGGTGTGCTCTGTATAACCCCTGCAGCTCCTGCTCTACATTCCCATCTCTGCGTGGCCAGGGTGTGCTCTGTATAACCCCTGCAGCTCCTGGTCAACATTCCCATCTCTGTGTGGCGAGGTTGCGCTCTGTATAACTCCTGCAGCTCCTGGTCAATATTCCAATTTCTGTGTGGCCAGGTTGTGCTCTGTATAACCCCTGCAACACCTGGTCAACATTCCCACCTCTGTGTGGCCAGGGTATGCTCTGTATAACTCGTGCAGCTCCTGGTCAACATGTCCTTCTCTGTGTGGCCAGGGTGTGCTCTGGATAACCCCTGCAGCTCCTGGTCAACATTCCCATCTGTGTGTGGCCAGGGTGTGCTCTGTATAACCCCTGCAGCTCCTGGTCAACATTCCCATCTCTGTGTGGCCAGGATGTGCTCTATATATCCCCTGCAGCTCCTGGTCAACATTCCCATCTGTGTGTGTGGCCAGGGTGTGCTCTGTATAACCCCAGCAGCTCCTGGTCAACATTCCCGTCTCTGTGTGGCCAGGGTGTGCTCTGTACAACTCTTGCAGCTCCTGGTCAACATTCCCATCTCTGTGTGGCCAGGGTGTGCTCTGTATAAGCCCTGCAGCTCCTGCTCTACATTCCCATCTCTGTGTGTGGCCAGGATGTGCTCTGTATAACTCCTGCAGCTCTTGGTCAACATTCCCATCTCTGTGAGGCCAGGGTGTGCTCTGTATAACCCCTTTAGCTCCTGGTCAACATTCCCATCTCTGTGTGGCCAGGGTGTGCTCTGTATAACCCCTGCAGCTATGGTCAACATTCCCATCTCTGTGTGGCCAGGGTGTACTCTGCAAAACTCCTGCAGCTCCTGGTCAACATGACCTTCTCGGTGAGGCCAGGTGGCGCTCTGTATAACCCCTGCAGCTCCTGGTCAACATTCCCATCTGTGTGTGCCCAGCGTATGCTCTGTATAACTCCTGCAGCTCCTGGTCAACATTCCCATCTCTGTGTGGCCAGGGTGTGCTCTGTATAAACCCTGCTCCTGATCAACATTCCCTTCTCTGTGTGGCCAGGGTGTGCTCTGTATTACCCCTGCTCCTGGTCAACATTCCCTTCTCTGTGTGGCCAGAGTGTGCTCTGTATAACCCCTGCAGCTCCTGGTCAACATTCCCATCTCTGTGTGGCCAGGATGTGCTCTGCATAACCTCTGCTCCTGGTCAACATTCCCATCGCTGTGTGGCCAATGTGTACTCTGTATAACCCCTGCATCTCCTGGTCAACATTCCCATCTCTGTGTGGCCAGGGTTTGCTCTGTATAAACCCTGCTCCTGATCAACATTCCCTTCTCTGTGTGGCCAGGGTGTGCTCTGTATAACCCCTGCAGCTCCTGGTCAACATTCCCACCTCTGTGTGGTCAGGATGTGCTCTGTATAACCCCTGCAACTCCTGGTCAACATTCCCATCTGCGTGGCCAGGGTGTGCTCTGCATACCCCTGCTCCTGGTCAACATTTCCATCTCTGTGTGGCCAGGGTGTGCTCTGTCTAACCCCAGCAGCACCTGGTCAGCATTCCCATCTATGTGTGGCCAGGGTGTGCTCTGTATAACCCCTGCATCTCCTGGTCAACATTCCCATCTCTGTGTGGCCACGATGTGCTCTGTATAACCCCTGCAGCTCCTGGTCAACATTCCCATCTCTGTGTGGCCATGATGTGCTCTTTATAACCCCCGCAGCTCATGGTCAGCATTCCCATCTCTGTGTGGCCAGGATGTGCTCTGCATAACCCCTGCATCTACTGGTCAACATTCCCATCTCTGTGTGGCCAGGGTGTGCTCTGTATAAACCCTGCTCCTGAGCAACATTCCCTTCTCTGTGTGGCCAGGGTGTGCTCTGTATGACCCCTGCAGCTCCTGGTCAACATTCCCATCTCTGTGTGGCCAATGTGTACTCTATATAACCCCTGCATCTCCTGGTCAACATTCCCATCTCTGTGTGGCCAGGGTGTGCTCTGTATAAACCCTTCTCCTGATCAACATTCCCTTCTCTGTGTGGCCAGGGTGGGCTCTGTATTACCCCTGCTCCTGGTCAACATTCCCACCTCTGTGTGTGGCCAGGGTGTGCTCTGTATACCCCTGCAGCTCCTGGTCAACATTCCCATCACTGTGTGGCCAGAGTGTGCTCTGTCGAACCCCAGCAGCTCCTGGTCAACATTCCCATCTGTGTGTGGCCAGGGTGTGCTCTGTATAACTCCTGCAACTCCTTGTCAACATTCCCAATTGTTTGGCCAGGGTGTGCTCTGTATACCCCTGCTCCTGGTCAACATTCCCATCACTGTGTGGCCTGGGTGTGCTCTGTCTAACACCAGCAGCTCCTGGTCAACATTCCCATCTTGGTGTGGCCAGAGTGTGCTCTGCATACCCATGCTCCTGGTCAACATTCCCATCACTGTGTGGTCAGGATGTGCTCTGTATAACCTCTGCAAATCCTGGTCAACATTCCCTTCTCTGTGTGGCCAGGGTATGCTCTGTATAAACCCTGCTCCTGGTCAACTTTCCCACCTCTGTGTGTGGCCAGGGTGTGCTCTGTATAGCCCCGCCAGCTCCTGGTCAACATTCCCACCTCTGTGTGGTCAGGGTGTGCTCTGTATAACCCCTGCAGCTCCTGGTCAACATTCCCATCTCTGTGTGGCCAGGGTGTGTTCTGTATAACCCCTGCAACACCTGGTCAACATTCCCACCTCTGTGTGGCCAGGGTATGCTCTGTATAACTCTTGCATCTCCTGGTCAACATGTCCTTCTCTGTGTGGCCAGGTTGTGCTCTGTATAACTCCTGCAACTCCTGGTCAACATTCCCATCTGTGTGTGGCCAGGGTGTGCTCTGTATAACCCCTGCAGCTCCTGGTCAACATTCCCATCTCTGTGTGGCCAGGATGTGCTCTATATATCCCCTGCAGCTCCTGGTCAACATTCCCATCTGTGTGTGTGGCCAGGGTGTGCTCTGTATAACCCCAGCAGCTCCTGGTCAACATTCCCGTCTCTGTGTGGCCAGGGTGTGCTCTGTACAACTCTTGCAGCTCCTGGTCAACATTCCCATCTCTGTGTGGCCAGGGTGTGCTCTGTATAAGCCCTGCAGCTCCTGCTCTACATTCCCATCTCTGTGTGTGGCCAGGATGTGCTTTGTATAACTCCTGCAGCTCTTGGTCAACATTCCCATCTCTGTGAGGCCAGGGTGTGCTCTGTATAACCCCTGCAGCTCCTGGTCAACATTCCCATCTCTGTGTGGCCAGGGTGTGCTCTGTATAAACCCTGCTCCTGAGCAACATTCCCTTCTCTGTGTGGCCAGGGTGTGCTCTGTATGACCCCTGCAGCTCCTGGTCAACATTCCCATCTCTGTGTGGCCAATGTGTACTCTGTATAACCCCTGCATCTCCTGGTCAACATTCCCATCTCTGTGTGGCCAGGGTGTGCTCTGTATAAACCCTTCTCCTGATCAACATTCCCTTCTCTGTGTGGCCAGGGTGGGCTCTGTATTACCCCTGCTCCTGGTCAACATTCCCACCTCTGTGTGTGGCCAGGGTGTGCTCTGTATACCCCTGCAGCTCCTGGTCAACATTCCCATCACTGTGTGGCCAGGGTGTGCTCTGTCGAACCCCAGCAGCTCCTGGTCAACATTCCCATCTGTGTGTGGTCAGGGTGTGCTCTATATAACCCCTGCAGCTCCTGGTCAACATTCCCATATCTGTGTGGTCAGGGTGTGCTCTGTATAACCACTGCAGCTCCTGGTCAACATTCCCATCTCTGTGTGGCCAGGGTGTGCCCTGTGTAACCACTGCAGCTCCTGGTTAACATTCCCATCTCTGTGTGTGGCCAGTATGTGCTCTGTATAACTCCTGCAGCTCCTGGTCAACATTCCCTTGTCTGTGTGGCCAGGGTGTGCTCTGTATAAACCCTTCTCCTGGTCAACATTCCCATCTCTGTGGGGCCAGGATGTGCTCTGCATAACCTCTGCTCCTGGTCAACATTCCCATCGCTGTGTGGCCAATGTGTACTCTGTATAACCCCTGCATCTCCTGGTCAACATTCCCATCTCTGTGTGGCCAGGGTTTGCTCTGTATAAACCCTGCTCCTGATCAACATTCCCTTCTCTGTGTGGCCAGGGTGTGCTCTGTATAACCCCTGCAGCTCCTGGTCAACATTCCCACCTCTGTGTGGTAAGGGTTTGCTCTGTATAACCCCTGCAACTCCTGGTCAACATTCCCATCTGCGTGGCCAGGGTGTGCTCTGTATACCCCTGCTCCTGGTCAACATTCCCATCTGTGTGTGGCCAGGGTGTGCTCTGTCTAACCCCAGCAGCACCTGGTCAGCATCCCCATCTGTGTGTGCCAGGGTGTGCTCGGTATAACCCCTGCATCTTCTGGTCAACATTCCCATCTCTGTGTGGCCAGGGTGTGCTCTGTATAACCCCCGAAGCTCATGGTCAACATTCCCATCTCTGTGTGGCCAGGGTGTGCTCTGTATGACCCCTGCAGCTCCTGGTCAACATTCCCATCTCTGTGTGGCCAATGTGTACTCTGTAAAACCCCTGCATCTCCTGGTCAACATTCCCATCTCTGTGTGGCCAGGGTGTGCTCTCTATAACCCCTGCATCTACTGGTCAACATTCCCATCTCTGTGTGGCCAGGGTGTGCTCTGTATAACCCCTGCTCCTGGTCAACATTCCCACCTCTGTGTGTGGCCAGGGTGTGCTCTGTATAAACCCTTCTCCTGATCAACATTCCCTTCTCTGTGTGGCCAGGGTGTGCTCTGTATTACCCCTGCTCCTGGTCAACATTCCCACCTCTGTGTGTGGCCAGGGTGTGCTCTGTATAACCCCTGCAGCTCCTGGTCAACATTCCCACCTATGTGTCGTCAGGGTGTGCTCTGTATAACCCCTGCAGCTCCTGGTCAACATTCCCATCACTGTGTGGCCAGGGTGTGCTCTGTCGAACCCCAGCAGCTCCTGGTCAACATTCCCATCTGTGTGTGGCCAGTGTGTGCTCTGTATAACCCCTGCAACTCCTTGTCAACATTCCCAATTGTGTGGCCAGGGTGTGCTCTGTATACCCCTGCTCCTGGTCAACATTCCCATCACTGTGTGGCCTGGGTGTGCTCTGTCTAACACCAGCAGCTCCTGGTCAACATTCCCATCACTGTGTGGTCAGGATGTGCTCTGTATAACCTCTGCAAATCCTGGTCAACATTCCCTTCTCTGTGTGGCCAGGGTATGCTCTGTATAAACCCTGCTCCTGGTCAACTTTCCCACCTCTGTGTGTGGCCAGGGTGTGCTCTGTATAGCCCCGCCAGCTCCTGGTCAACATTCCCACCTCTGTGTGGTCAGGGTGTGCTCTGTATAACCACTGCAGCTCCTGGTCAACATTCCCATCTCTGTGTGGCCAGGGTGTGCCCTGTGTAACCACTGCAGCTCCTGGTTAACATTCCCATCTCTGTGTGTGGCCAGTATGTGCTCTGTATAACCCCTGCAGCTCCTGGTCAACATTCCCATGTCTGTGTGGCCAGGGTGTGCTCTGCATAACCCCTGCAGCTCCTGCTCTACATTCCCATCTCTGCGTGGCCAGGGTGTGCTCTGTATAACCCCTGCAGCTCCTGGTCAACATTCCCATCTCTGTGTGGCGAGGTTGCGCTCTGTATAACTCCTGCAGCTCCTGGTCAATATTCCAATTTCTGTGTGGCCAGGTTGTGCTCTGTATAACCCCTGCAGCTCCTGGTCAACATTCCCATCTGTGTGTGTGTCCAGGGTGTGCTCTGTATATCTCCTGCAGCTCCTGGTCAACATTCCCATCTGTGTGTCCAGGGTGTGCTCTGTAAAACCCCTGCAGCTCCTGGTCAACATTTCCATCTGTGCGTGTGCCCAGGGTGTGCTCCGTTTCACCCCAGCAGCTCCTGGTCAACACTCCCATCTGTGCGTGGACAGCGTGCGCACTGTATAACCACTGCAGCAGCTGGTCAACATTCCCATCTCTGTGTGTGTCCAGGGTGTGCTCTGTATACCCCTGCAGCTCCTGGTCAACATTCCCTTCTCTGTGTGGCCAGGATGTGCTCTGTATATCCCCTGCAGCTCCTGGTCAACATTCCCATTTGTGTGTGTGGCCAGGATGTGCTCTGTATATCTCCTGCAGCTCCTGGTCAACATTCCCATCTCTGTGTGGCCAGGGTGTTCTCTGTATAACCCCTGCAGCTCCTGGTCAACATTCCCATCTCTGTGTGGCCAGGGTGTGTTCTGTATAAACCCTGCAACACCTGGTCAACATTCCCACCTCTGTGTGGCCAGGGTATGCTCTGTATAACTCCTGCAGCTCCTGGTCAACATGTCCTTCTCTGTGTGGCCAGGTTGTGCTCTGTATAACTCCTGCAACTCCTGGTCAACATTCCCATCTGTGTGTGGCCAGGGTGTGCTCTGTATAACCCCTGCAGCTCCTGGTCAACATTCCCATCTCTGTGTGGCCAGGATGTGCTCTATATATCCCCTGCAGCTCCTGGTCAACATTCCCATCTCTGTCTGGCCAATGTGTACTCTGTATAACCCCTGCATCTCCTGGTCAACATTCCCATCTCTGTGTGGCCAGGGTGTGCTCTGTATAACCCCTGCATCTACTGGTCAACATTCCCATCTCTGTGTGGCCAGGGTGTGCTCTGTATAACCCCTGCTCCTGGTTAACATTCCCACCTCTGTGTGTGGCCAGGGTGTGCTCTGTATAAACCCTTCTCCTGATCAACATTCCCTTCTCTGTGTGGCCAGGGTGTGCTCTGTATTACCCCTGCTCCTGGTCAACATTCCCACCTCTGTGTGTGGCCAGGGTGTGCTCTGTATAACCCCTGCAGCTCCTGGTCAACATTCCCACCTATGTGTCGTCAGGGTGTGCTCTGTATAACCCCTGCAGCTCCTGGTCAACATTCCCATCACTGTGTGGCCAGGGTGTGCTCTGTCGAACCCCAGCAGCTCCTGGTCAACATTCCCATCTGTGTGTGCCCAGTGTGTGCTCTGTATAACCCCTGCAACTCCTTGTCAACATTCCCAATTGTGTGGCCAGGGTGTGCTCTGTATACCCCTGCTCCTGGTCAACATTCCCATCACTGTGTGGCCTGGGTGTGCTCTGTCTAACACCAGCAGCTCCTGGTCAACATTCCCATCACTGTGTGGTCAGGATGTGCTCTGTATAACCTCTGCAAATCCTGGTCAACATTCCCTTCTCTGTGTGGCCAGGGTATGCTCTGTATAAACCCTGCTCCTGGTCAACTTTCCCACCTCTGTGTGTGGCCAGGGTGTGCTCTGTATAGCCCCGCCAGCTCCTGGTCAACATTCCCACCTCTGTGTGGTCAGGGTGTGCTCTGTATAACCACTGCAGCTCCTGGTCAACATTCCCATCTCTGTGTGGCCAGGGTGTGCCCTGTGTAACCACTGCAGCTCCTGGTTAACATTCCCATCTCTGTGTGTGGCCAGTATGTGCTCTGTATAACCCCTGCAGCTCCTGGTCAACATTCCCATGTCTGTGTGGCCAGGGTGTGCTCTGTATAACCCCTGCAGCTCCTGCTCTACATTCCCATCTCTGCGTGGCCAGGGTGTGCTCTGTATAACCCCTGCAGCTCCTGGTCAACATTCCCATCTCTGTGTGGCGAGGTTGCGCTCTGTATAACTCCTGCAGCTCCTGGTCAATATTCCAATTTCTGTGTGGCCAGGTTGTGCTCTGTATAACCCCTGCAGCTCCTGGTCAACATTCCCATCTGTGTGTGTGTCCAGGGTGTGCTCTGTATATCTCCTGCAGCTCCTGGTCAACATTCCCATCTGTGTGTCCAGGGTGTGCTCTGTAAAACCCCTGCAGCTCCTGGTCAACATTTCCATCTGTGCGTGTGCCCAGGGTGTGTTCCGTTTCACCCCAGCAGCTCCTGGTCAACACTCCCATCTGTGCGTGGACAGCGTGCGCACTGTATAACCACTGCAGCACCTGGTCAACATTCCCATCTCTGTGTGTGTCCAGGGTGTGCTCTGTATACCCCTGCAGCTCCTGGTCAACATTCCCTTCTCTGTGTGGCCAGGATGTGCTCTGTATACCCCTGCAGCTCCTGGTCAACATTCCCTTCTCTGTGTGGCCAGGATGTGCTCTGTATATCCCTTGCAGCTCCTGGTCAACATTCCCATTTGTGTGTGTGGCCAGGATGTGCTCTGTATATCTCCTGCAGCTCCTGGTCAACATTCCCATCTCTGTGTGGCCAGGGTGTTCTCTGTATAACCCCTGCAGCTCCTGGTCAACATTCCCATCTCTGTGTGGCCAGGGTGTGTTCTGTATAAACCCTGCAACACCTGGTCAACATTCCCACCTCTGTGTGGCCAGGGTATGCTCTGTATAACTCCTGCAGCTCCTGGTCAACATGTCCTTCTCTGTGTGGCCAGGTTGTGCTCTGTATAACTCCTGCAACTCCTGGTCAACATTCCCATCTGTGTGTGGCCAGGGTGTGCTCTGTATAACCCCTGCAGCTCCTGGTCAACATTCCCATCTCTGTCTGGCCAGGATGTGCTCTATATATCCCCTGCAGCTCCTGGTCAACATTCCCATCTGTGTGTGTGGCCAGGGTGTGCTCTGTATAACCCCAGCAGCTCCTGGTCAACATTCCCGTCTGTGTGTGGCCAGGGTGTGCTCTGTACAACTCTTGCAGCTCCTGGTCAACATTCCCATCTCTGTGTGGCCAGGGTGTGCTCTGTATAAGCCCTGCAGCTCCTGCTCTACATTCCCATCTCTGTGTGTGGCCAGGATGTGCTCTGTATAACTCCTGCAGCTCTTGGTCAACATTCCCATCTCTGTGAGGCCAGGGTGTGCTCTGTATAACCCCTGCAGCTCCTGGTCAACATTCCCATCTCTGTGTGGCCAGGGTGTGCTCTGTATAACCCCTGCAGCTATGGTCAACATTCCCATCTCTGTGTGGCCAGGGTGTACTCTGTATAACTCCTGCAGCTCCTGGTCAACATGTCCTTCTCGGTGAGGCCAGGTGGTGCTCTGTATAACCCCTGCAGCTCCTGGTCAACATTCCCATCTGTGTGTGCCCAGCGTATGCTCTGTATAACTCCTGCAGCTCCTGGTCAACATTCCCATCTCTGTGTGGCCAGGGTGTGCTCTGTATAAACCCTGCTCCTGATCAACATTCCCTTCTCTGTGTGGCCAGGGTGTGCTCTGTATTACCCCTGCTCCTGGTCAACATTCCCTTCTCTGTGTGGCCAGAGTGTGCTCTGTATAACCCCTGCAGCTCCTGGTCAACATTCCCATCTCTGTGTGGCCAGGATGTGCTCTGCATAACCTCTGCTCCTGGTCAACATTCCCATCGCTGTGTGGCCAATGTGTACTCTGTATAACCCCTGCATCTCCTGGTCAACATTCCCATCTCTGTGTGGCCAGGGTTTGCTCTGTATAAACCCTGCTCCTGATCAACATTCCCTTCTCTGTGTGGCCAGGGTGTGCTCTGTATAACCCCTGCAGCTCCTGGTCAACATTCCCACCTCTGTGTGGTCAGGGTGTGCTCTGTATAACCCCTGCAACTCCTGGTCAACATTCCCATCTGCGTGGCCAGGGTGTGCTCTGCATACCCCTGCTCCTGGTCAACATTCCCATCTCTGTGTGGCCAGGGTGTGCTCTGTCTAACCCCAGCAGCACCTGGTCATCATTCCCATCTGTGTGTGGCCAGGGTGTGCTCTGTATAACCCCTGCATCTCCTGGTCAACATTCCCATCTCTGTGTGGCCACGATGTGCTCTGTATAACCCCTGCAGCTCCTGGTCAACATTCCCATCTCTGTGTGGCCATGATGTGCTCTTTATAACCCCCGCAGCTCATGGTCAGCATTCCCATCTCTGTGTGGCCAGGATGTGCTCTGCATAACCCCTGCATCTACTGGTCAACATTCCCATCTCTGTGTGGCCAGGGTGTGCTCTGTATAAACCCTGCTCCTGAGCAACATTCCCTTCTCTGTGTGGCCAGGGTGTGCTCTGTATGACCCCTGCAGCTCCTGGTCAACATTCCCATCTCTGTGTGGCCAATGTGTACTCTATATAACCCCTGCATCTCCTGGTCAACATTCCCATCTCTGTGTGGCCAGGGTGTGCTCTGTATAAACCCTTCTCCTGATCAACATTCCCTTCTCTGTGTGGCCAGGGTGGGCTCTGTATTACCCCTGCTCCTGGTCAACATTCCCACCTCTGTGTGTGGCCAGGGTGTGCTCTGTATACCCCTGCAGCTCCTGGTCAACATTCCCATCACTGTGTGGCCAGGGTGTGCTCTGTCGAACCCCAGCAGCTCCTGGTCAACATTCCCATCTGTGTGTGGCCAGGGTGTGCTCTGTATAACTCCTGCAACTCCTTGTCAACATTCCCAATTGTGTGGCCAGGGTGTGCTCTGTATACCCCTGCTCCTGGTCAACATTCCCATCACTGTGTGGCCTGGGTGTGCTCTGTCTAACATCAGCAGCTCCTGGTCAACATTCCCATCTGTGTGTGGCCAGAGTGTGCTCTGCATACCCATGCTCCTGGTCAACATTCCCATCACTGTGTGGTCAGGATGTGCTCTGTATAACCTCTGCAAATCCTGGTCAACATTCCCTTCTCTGTGTGGCCAGGGTATGCTCTGTATAAACCCTGCTCCTGGTCAACTTTCCCACCTCTGTGTGTGGCCAGGGTGTGCTCTGTATAGCCCCGCCAGCTCCTGGTCAACATTCCCGCCTCTGTGTGGTCAGGGTGTGCTCTGTGTAACCCCTGCAGCTCCTGGTCAACATTCCCATCTCTGTGTGGCCAGGGTGTGTTCTGTATAACCCCTGCAACACCTGGTCAACATTCCCACCTCTGTGTGGCCAGGGTATGCTCTGTATAACTCTTGCATCTCCTGGTCAACATGTCCTTCTCTGTGTGGCCAGGTTGTGCTCTGTATAACTCCTGCAACTCCTGGTCAACATTCCCATCTGTGTGTGGCCAGGGTGTGCTCTGTATAACCCCTGCAGCTCCTGGTCAACATTCCCATCTCTGTGTGGCCAGGATGTGCTCTATATATCCCCTGCAGCTCCTGGTCAACATTCCCATCTGTGTGTGTGGCCAGGGTGTGCTCTGTATAACCCCAGCAGCTCCTGGTCAACATTCCTGTCTCTGTGTGGCCAGGGTGTGCTCTGTACAACTCTTGCAGCTCCTGGTCAACATTCCCATCTCTGTGTGGCCAGGGTGTGCTCTGTATAAGCCCTGCAGCTCCTGCTCTACATTCCCATCTCTGTGTGTGGCCAGGATGTGCTCTGTATAACTCCTGCAGCTCTTGGTCAACATTCCCATCTCTGTGAGGCCAGGGTGTGCTCTGTATAACCCCTGCAGCTCCTGGTCAACATTCCCATCTCTGTGTGGCCAGGGTGTGCTCTGTATAACCCCTGCAGCTATGGTCAACATTCCCATCTCTGTGTGGCCAGGGTGTACTCTGTATAACTCCTGCAGCTCCTGGTCAACATGTCCTTCTCGGTGAGGCCAGGTGGCGCTCTGTATAACCCCTGCAGCTCCTGGTCAACATTCCCATCTGTGTGTGCCCAGCGTATGCTCTGTATAACTCCTGCAGCTCCTGGTCAACATTCCCATCTCTGTGTGGCCAGGGTGTGCTCTGTATAAACCCTGCTCCTGATCAACATTCCCTTCTCTGTGTGGCCAGGGTGTGCTCTGTATTACCCCTGCTCCTGGTCAACATTCCCTTCTCTGTGTGGCCAGAGTGTGCTCTGTATAACCCCTGCAGCTCCTGGTCAACATTCCCATCTCTGTGTGGCCAGGATGTGCTCTGCATAACCTCTGCTCCTGGTCAACATTCCCATCGCTGTGTGGCCAATGTGTACTCTGTATAACCCCTGCATCTCCTGGTCAACATTCCCATCTCTGTGTGGCCAGGGTTTGCTCTGTATAAACCCTGCTCCTGATCAACATTCCCTTCTCTGTGTGGCCAGGGTGTGCTCTGTATAACCCCTGCAGCTCCTGGTCAACATTCCCATCTCTGTGTGGCCAGGGTGTGCTCTGTCTAACCCCAGCAGCACCTGGTCAGCATTCCCATCTGTGTGTGGCCAGGGTGTGCTCTGTATAACCCCTGCATCTCCTGGTCAACATTCCCATCTCTGTGTGGCCACGATGTGCTCTGTATAACCCCTGCAGCTCCTGGTCAACATTCCCATCTCTGTGTGGCCATGATGTGCTCTTTATAACCCCCGCAGCTCATGGTCAGCATTCCCATCTCTGTGTGGCCAGGGTGTGCTCTGTATAACCCCTGCATCTACTGGTCAACATTCCCATCTCTGTGTGGCCAGGGTGTGCTCTGTATAAACCCTGCTCCTGAGCAACATTCCCTTCTCTGTGTGGCCAGGGTGTGCTCTGTATGACCCCTGCAGCTCCTGGTCAACATTCCCATCTCTGTGTGGCCAATGTGTACTCTATATAACCCCTGCATCTCCTGGTCAACATTCCCATCTCTGTGTGGCCAGGGTGTGCTCTGTATAAACCCTTCTCCTGATCAACATTCCCTTCTCTGTGTGGCCAGGGTGGGCTCTGTATTACCCCTGCTCCTGGTCAACATTCCCACCTCTGTGTGTGGCCAGGGTGTGCTCTGTATACCCCTGCAGCTCCTGGTCAACATTCCCATCACTGTGTGGCCAGGGTGTGCTCTGTCGAACCCCAGCAGCTCCTGGTCAACATTCCCATCTGTGTGTGGCCAGGGTGTGCTCTGTATAACTCCTGCAACTCCTTGTCAACATTCCCAATTGTGTGGCCAGGCTGTGCTCTGTATACCCCTGCTCCTGGTCAACATTCCCATCACTGTGTGGCCTGGGTGTGCTCTGTCTAACACCAGCAGCTCCTGGTCAACATTCCCATCTGTGTGTGGCCAGAGTGTGCTCTGCATACCCATGCTCCTGGTCAACATTCCCATCACTGTGTGGTCAGGATGTGCTCTGTATAACCTCTGCAAATCCTAGTCAACATTCCCTTCTCTGTGTGGCCAGGGTATGCTCTGTATAAACCCTGCTCCTGGTCAACTTTCCCACCTCTGTGTGTGGCCAGGGTGTGCTCTGTATAGCCCCGCCAGCTCCTGGTCAACATTCCCACCTCTGTGTGGTCAGGGTGTGCTCTGTATAACCCCTGCAGCTCCTGGTCAACATTCCCATCTCTGTGTGGCCAGGGTGTGTTCTGTATAACCCCTGCAACACCTGGTCAACATTCCCACCTCTGTGTGGCCAGGGTATGCTCTGTATAACTCTTGCATCTCCTGGTCAACATGTCCTTCTCTGTGTGGCCAGGTTGAGCTTTGTATAACTCCTGCAACTCCTGGTCAACATTCCCATCTGTGTGTGGCCAGGGTGTGCTCTGTATAACCCCTGCAGCTCCTGGTCAACATTCCCATCTCTGTGTGGCCAGGATGTGCTCTGTATATCCCCTGCAGCTCCTGGTCAACATTCCCATCTGTGTGTGTGGCCAGGGTGAGCTCTGTATAACCCCAGCAGCTCCTGGTCAACATTCCCGTCTCTGTGTGGCCAGGGTGTGCTCTGTATAACTCTTGCAGCTCCTGGTCAACATTCCCATCTCTGTGTGGCCAGGGTATGCTCTGTATAACTCTTGCAGCTTCTGGTCAACATTCCCATCTCGGTGTGGCCAGGGTGTGCTCTGTATAACCCCTGCAGCTCCTGCTCCACACTCCCATCTCTGTGTGTGGCCAGGATGTGCTCTGTATAACCCCTGCAGCTCCTGGTCAACATTCCCATCTCTGTGTGGCCAGGGTGTGCTCTGTATAACCCCTGCAGCTATGGTCAACATTCCCATCTCTGTGTGGCCAGGGTGTACTCTGTATAACTCCTGCAGCTCCTGGTCAACATGTCCTTCTCGGTGAGGCCAGGTGGCGCTCTGTATAACCCCTGCAGCTATGGTCAACATTCCCATCTCTGTGTGGCCAGGGTGTACTCTGTATAACTCCTGCAGCTCCTGGTCAACATGTCCTTCTCGGTGAGGCCAGGTGGCGCTCTGTATAACTCCTGCAGCTCCTGGTCAACATTCCCATCTCTGTGTGGCCAGTGTGTGCTCTGTATAAACCCTGCTCCTGATCAACATTCCCTTCTCTGTGTGGCCAGGGTGTGCTCTGTATAACCCCTGCTCCTGGTCAACATTCCCATCTCTGTGTTGCCAGGGTGTGCTCTGTATAACCCCTGCAGCTCCTGGTCAACATTCCCATCTCTTGTGGCCAGGATGTGCTCTGCATAACCTCTGCTCCTGGTCAACATTCCCATCGCTGTGTGGCCAATGTGTACTCTGTATAACCGCTGCATCTCCTGGTCAACATTCCCATCTCTGTGTGACCAGGGTTTGCTCTGTATAAACCCTGCTCCTGATCAACATTCCCTTCTCTGTGTGGCCAGGGTGTGCTCTGTATAACCCCTGCAGCTCCTGGTCAACATTCCCACCTCTGTGTGGTCAGGGTGTGCTCTGTATAACCCCTGCAACTCCTGGTCAACATTCCCATCTGTGTGTGGCCAGGGTGTGCTCTGTATAACCCCTGCAGCTCCTGGTCAACATTCCCATCTCTGTGTGGCCAGGATGTGCTCTGTATAACCCCCGCAGCTCATGGTCAACATTCCCATCTCTGTGTGGCCAGGGTGTGCTCTGTATAACCCCCGCAGCTCATGGTCAACATTCCCATCTCTGTGTGACCAGGGTGTGCTCTGTATAAACCCTGCTCCTGAGCAACATTCCCTTCTCTGTGTGGCCAGGGTGTGCTCTGTATAACCCCAGCAGCTCCTGGTCAACATTCCCATCTCTGTGTGGCCAGGATGTGCTCTGCATAACCCCTGCATCTACTGGTCAACATTCCCATCTCTGTGTGGCCAGGGTGTGCTCTGTATAAACCCTGCTCCTGAGCAACATTCCCTTCTCTGTGTGGCCAGGGTGTGCTCTGTATGACCCCTGCAGCTCCTGGTCAACATTCCCATCTCTGTGTGGCCAATGTGTACTCTGTATAACCCCTGCATCTCCTGGTCAACAGTCCCATCTCTGTGTGGCCAGGGTGTGCTCTGTATAAACCCTTCTCCTGATCAACATTCCCTTCTCTGTGTGGCCAGGGTGGGCTCTGTATTACCCCTGCTCCTGGTCAACATTCCCATCTGTGTGGCCATGTTGTGCTCTGTATACCCCTGCTCCTGGTCAACATTCCCAGCACTGTGTGGCCAGGGTGTGCTCTGTCGAACCCCAGCAGCTCCTGGTCAACATTCCCATCTGTGTGTGGCCAGGATGTGCTCTGTATAACTCCTACCGCTCCTGGTCAACATTCCCACCTCTGTGTGGTCAGGGTGTGCTCTGTATAACCCCTGCAGCTCCTGGTCAACATTCCCATCTCTGTGTGGTCAGGATGTGCTCTGTAAAACCTCTGCAAATCCTGGTCAACATTCCGTTCTCTGTGTGGCCAGGGTATGCTCTGTATAAACCCTGCTCCTGGTCAACTTTCCCACCTCTGTGTGTGGCCAGGGTGTGCTCTGTATAGCCCCGCCAGCTCCTGGTCAACATTCCCACCTCTGTGTGGTCAGGGTGTGCTCTGTATAACCCCTGCAGCTCCTGGTCAACATTCCCATCTCTGTGTGGTCAGGGTGTGCTCTGTATAACCACTACAGCTCCTGGTCAACATGTCCTTCTCGGTGAGGCCAGGTGGCGCTCTGTATAACCCCTGCAGCTCCTGGTCAACATTCCCATCTGTGTGTGCCCAGCGTATGCTCTGTATAACTCCTGCAGCTCCTGGTCAACATTCCCATCTCTGTGTGGCCAGGGTGTGCTCTGTATAAACCCTGCTCCTGATCAACATTCCCTTCTCTGTGTGGCCAGGGTATGCTCTGTATTACCCCTGCTCCTGGTCAACATTCCCTTCTCTGTGTGGCCAGAGTGTGCTCTGTATAACCCCTGCAGCTCCTGGTCAACATTCCCATCTCTGTGTGGCCAGGATGTGCTCTGCATAACCTCTGCTCCTGGTCAACATTCCCATCGCTGTGTGGCCAATGTGTACTCTGTATAACCCCTGCATCTCCTGGTCAACATTCCCATCTCTGTGTGGCCAGGGTTTGCTCTGTATAAACCCTGCTCCTGATCAACATTCCCTTCTCTGTGTGGCCAGGGTGTGCTCTGTATAACCCCTGCAGCTCCTGGTCAACATTCCCACCTCTGTGTGGTCAGGGTGTGCTCTGTATAACCCCTGCAACTCCTGGTCAACATTCCCATCTGCGTGGCCAGGGTGTGCTCTGCATACCCCTGCTCCTGGTCAACATTCCCATCTCTGTGTGGCCAGGGTGTGCTCTGTCTAACCCCAGCAGCACCTGGTCAGCATTCCCATCTGTGTGTGGCCAGGGTGTGCTCTGTATAACCCCTGCATCTCCTGGTCAACATTCCCATCTCTGTGTGGCCACGATGTGCTCTGTATAACCCCTGCAGCTCCTGGTCAACATTCCCATCTCTGTGTGGCCATGATGTGCTCTTTATAACCCCCGCAGCTCATGGTCAGCATTCCCATCTCTGTGTGGCCAGGATGTGCTCTGCATAACCCCTGCATCTACTGGTCAACATTCCCATCTCTGTGTGGCCAGGGTGTGCTCTGTATAAAACCTGCTCCTGAGCAACATTCCCTTCTATGTGTGGCCAGAGTGTGCTCTGTATGACCCCTGCAGCTCCTGGTCAACATTCCCATCTCTGTGTGGCCAATGTGTACTCTATATAACCCCTGCATCTCCTGGTCAACATTCCCATCTCTGTGTGGCCAGGGTGTGCTCTGTATAAACCCTTCTCCTGATCAACATTCCCTTCTCTGTGTGGCCAGGGTGGGCTCTGTATTACCCCTGCTCCTGGTCAACATTCCCACCTCTGTGTGTGGCCAGGGTGTGCTCTGTATACCCCAGCAGCTCCTGGTCAACATTCCCATCTGTGTGTGGCCAGGGTGTGCTCTGTATAACTCCTGCAACTCCTTGTCAACATTCCCAATTGTGTGGCCAGGGTGTGCTCTGTATACCCCTGCTCCTGGTCAACATTCCCATCACTGTGTGGCCTGGGTGTGCTCTGTCTAACACCAGCAGCTCCTGGTCAACATTCCCATCTGTGTGTGGCCAGAGTGTGCTCTGCATACCCATGCTCCTGGTCAACATTCCCATCACTGTGTGGTCAGGATGTGCTCTGTATAACCTCTGCAAATCCTGGTCAACATTCCCTTCTCTGTGTGGCCAGGGTATGCTCTGTATAAACCCTGCTCCTGGTCAACTTTCCCACCTCTGTGTGTGGCCAGGGTGTGCTCTGTATAGCCCCGCCAGCTCCTGGTCAACATTCCCACCTCTGTCTGGTCAGGGTGTGCTCTGTATAACCCCTGCAGCTCCTGGTCAACATTCCCATCTCTGTGTGGCCAGGGTGTGTTCTGTATAACCCCTGCAACACCTGGTCAACATTCCCACCTCTGTGTGGCCAGGGTATGCTCTGTATAACTCTTGCATCTCCTGGTCAACATGTCCTTCTCTGTGTGGCCAGGTTGAGCTTTGTATAACTCCTGCAACTCCTGGTCAACATTCCCATCTGTGTGTGGCCAGGGTGTGCTCTGTATAACCCCTGCAGCTCCTGGTCAACATTCCCATCTCTGTGTGGCCAGGATGTGCTCTGTATATCCCCTGCAGCTCCTGGTCAACATTCCCATCTGTGTGTGTGGCCAGGGTGAGCTCTGTATAACCCCAGCAGCTCCTGGTCAACATTCCCGTCTCTGTGTGGCCATGGTGTGCTCTGTATAACTCTTGCAGCTTCTGGTCAACATTCCCATCTCTGTGTGGCCAGGGTGTGCTCTGTATAACCCCTGCAGCTCCTGCTCCACACTCCCATCTCTGTGTGTGGCCAGGATGTGCTCTGTATAACCCCTGCAGCTCCTGGTCAACATTCCCATCTCTGTGTGGCCAGGGTGTGCTCTGTATAACCCCTGCAGCTATGGTCAACATTCCCATCTCTGTGTGGCCAGGGTGTACTCTGTATAACTCCTGCAGCTCCTGGTCAACATGTCCTTCTCGGTGAGGCCAGGTGGCGCTCTGTATAACCCCTGCAGCTCCTGGTCAACATTCCCATCTGTGTGTGCCCAGCATATGCTCTGTATAACTCCTGCAGCTCCTGGTCAACATTCCCATCTCTGTGTGGCCAGTGTGTGCTCTGTATAAACCCTGCTCCTGATCAACATTCCCTTCTCTGTGTGGCCAGGGTGTGCTCTGTATAACCCCTGCTCCTGGTCAACATTCCCATCTCTGTGTTGCCAGGGTGTGCTCTGTATAACCCCTGCAGCTCCTGGTCAACATTCCCATCTCTTGTGGCCAGGATGTGTTCTGCATAACCTCTGCTCCTGGTCAACATTCCCATCGCTGTGCGGCCAATGTGTACTCTGTATAACCGCTGCATCTCCTGGTCAACATTCCCATCTCTGTGTGGCCAGGGTTTGCTCTGTATAAACCCTGCTCCTGATCAACATTCCCTTCTCTGTGTGGCCAGGGTGTGCTCTGTATAACCCCTGCAGCTCCTGGTCAACATTCCCACCTCTGTGTGGTCAGGGTGTGCTCTGTATAACCCCTGCAACTCCTGGTCAACATTCCCATCTGTGTGTGGCCAGGGTGTGCTCTGTATAACCCCTGCAGCTCCTGGTCAACATTCCCATCTCTGTGTGGCCAGGATGTGCTCTGTATAACCCCCGCAGCTCATGGTCAACATTCCCATCTCTGTGTGGCCAGGGTGTGCTCTGTATAACCCCCGCAGCTCATGGTCAACATTCCCATCTCTGTGTGACCAGGGTGTGCTCTGTATAAACCCTGCTCCTGAGCAACATTCCCTTCTCTGTGTGGCCAGGGTGTGCTCTGTATAACCCCAGCAGCTCCTGGTCAACATTCCCATCTCTGTGTGGCCAGGATGTGCTCTGCATAACCCCTGCATCTACTGGTCAACATTCCCATCTCTGTGTGGCCAGGGTGTGCTCTGTATAAACCCTGCTCCTGAGCAACATTCCCTTCTCTGTGTGGCCAGGGTGTGCTCTGTATGACCCCTGCAGCTCCTGGTCAACATTCCCATCTCTGTGTGGCCAATGTGTACTCTGTATGACCCCTGCATCTCCTGGTCAACAGTCCCATCTCTGTGTGGCCAGGGTGTGCTCTGTATAAACCCTTCTCCTGATCAACATTCCCTTCTCTGTGTGGCCAGGGTGGGCTCTGTATTACCCCTGCTCCTGGTCAACATTCCCATCTGTGTGGCCATGTTGTGCTCTGTATACCCCTGCTCCTGGTCAGCATTCCCAGCACTGTGTGGCCAGGGTGTGCTCTGTCGAACTCCAGCAGCTCCTGGTCAACATTTCCATCTGTGTGTGGCCAGGATGTGCTCTGTATAACTCCTGCCGCTCCTGGTCAACATTCCCACCTCTGTGTGGTCAGGGTGTGCTCTGTATAACCCCTGCAGCTCCTGGTCAACATTCCCATCTCTGTGTGGTCAGGATGTGCTCTGTAAAACCTCGGCAAATCCTGGTCAACATTCCGTTCTCTGTGTGGCCAGGGTATGCTCTGTATAAACCCTGCTCCTGGTCAACTTTCCCACCTCTGTGTGTGGCCAGGGTGTGCTCTGTATAGCCCCGCCAGCTCCTGGTCAACATTCCCACCTCTGAGTGGTCAGGGTGTGCTCTGTATAACCCCTGCAGCTCCTGGTCAACATTCCCATCTCTGTGTGGTCAGGGTGTGCTCTGTATAACCACTACAGCTCCTGGTCAACATGTCCTTCTCGGTGAGGCCAGGTGGCGCTCTGTATAACCCCTGCAGCTCCTGGTCAACATTCCCATCTGTGTGTGCCCAGCGTATGCTCTGTATAACTCCTGCAGCTCCTGGTCAACATTCCCATCTCTGTGTGGCCAGGGTGTGCTCTGTATAAACCCTGCTCCTGATCAACATTCCCTTCTCTGTGTGGCCAGGGTGTGCTCTGTATTACCCCTGCTCCTGGTCAACATTCCCTTCTCTGTGTGGCCAGAGTGTGCTCTGTATAACCCCTGCAGCTCCTGGTCAACATTCCCATCTCTGTGTGGCCAGGATGTGCTCTGCATAACCTCTGCTCCTGGTCAACATTCCCATCGCTGTGTGGCCAATGTGTACTCTGTATAACCCCTGCATCTCCTGGTCAACATTCCCATCTCTGTGTGGCCAGGGTTTGCTCTGTATAAACCCTGCTCCTGATCAACATTCCCTTCTCTGTGTGGCCAGGGTGTGCTCTGTATAACCCCTGCAGCTCCTGGTCAACATTCCCACCTCTGTGTGGTCAGGGTGTGCTCTGTATAACCCCTGCAACTCCTGGTCAACATTCCCATCTGCGTGGCCAGGGTGTGCTCTGCATACCCCTGCTCCTGGTCAACATTCCCATCTCTGTGTGGCCAGGGTGTGCTCTGTCTAACCCCAGCAGCACCTGGTCAGCATTCCCATCTGTGTGTGGCCAGGGTGTGCTCTGTATAACCCCTGCATCTCCTGGTCAACATTCCCATCTCTGTGTGGCCACGATGTGCTCTGTATAACCCCTGCAGCTCCTGGTCAACATTCCCATCTCTGTGTGGCCATGATGTGCTCTTTATAACCCCCGCAGCTCATGGTCAGCATTCCCATCTCTGTGTGGCCAGGATGTGCTCTGCATAACCCCTGCATCTACTGGTCAACATTCCCATCTCTGTGTGGCCAGGGTGTGCTCTGTATAAAACGTGCTCCTGAGCAACATTCCCTTCTATGTGTGCCCAGAGTGTGCTCTGTATGACCCCTGCAGCTCCTGGTCAACATTCCCATCTCTGTGTGGCCAATGTGTACTCTATATAACCCCTGCATCTCCTGGTCAACATTCCCATCTCTGTGTGGCCAGGGTGTGCTCTGTATAAACCCTTCTCCTGATCAACATTCCCTTCTCTGTGTGGCCAGGGTGGGCTCTGTATTACCCCTGCTCCTGGTCAACATTCCCACCTCTGTGTGTGGCCAGGGTGTGCTCTGTATACCCCTGCAGCTCCTGGTCAACATTCCCATCACTGTGTGGCCAGGGTGTGCTCTGTCGAACCCCAGCAGCTCCTGGTCAACATTCCCATCTGTGTGTGGCCAGGGTGTGCTCTGTATAACTCCTGCAACTCCTTGTCAACATTCCCAATTGTGTGGCCAGGGTGTGCTCTGTATACCCCTGCTCCTGGTCAACATTCCCATCACTGTGTGGTCAGGATGTGCTCTGTATAACCTCTGCAAATCCTGGTCAACATTCCCTTCTCTGTGTGGCCAGGGTATGCTCTGTATAAACCCTGCTCCTGGTCAACATTCCCACCTCTGTGTGTGGCCAGGGTGTGCTCTGTATAGCCCCGCCAGCTCCTGGTCAACATTCCCACCTCTGTGTGGTCAGGGTGTGCTCTGTATAACCCCTGCAGCTCCTGGTCAACATTCCCATCTCTGTGTGGCCAGGGTGTGTTCTGTATAACCCCTGCAACACCTGGTCAACATTCCCACCTCTGTGTGGCCAGTGTATGCTCTGTATAACTCCTGCATCTCCTGGTCAACATGTCCTTCTCTGTGTGGCCAGGTTGAGCTTTGTATAACTCCTGCAACTCCTGGTCAACATTCCCATCTGTGTGTGGCCAGGGTGTGCTCTGTATAACCCCTGCAGCTCCTGGTTAACATTCCCATCTCTGTGTGGCCAGGATGTGCTCTGTATATCCCCTGCAGCTCCTGGTCAACACTCCCATCTCTGTGTGTGGCCAGGGTGTGCTCTGTATAACCCCTGCAGCTCCTGGTCAACATTCCCGTCTCTGTGTGGCCAGGGTGTGCTCTGTATAACCCCTGCAGCTATGGTCAACATTCCCATCTCTGTGTGGCCAGGGTGTACTCTGTATAACTCCTGCAGCTCCTGGTCAACATGTCCTTCTCGGTGAGGCCAGGTGGCGCTCTGTATAACCCCTGCAGCTCCTGGTCAACATTCCCATCTGTGTGTGCCCAGCATATGCTCTGTATAACTCCTGCAGCTCCTGGTCAACATTCCCATCTCTGTGTGGCCAGTGTGTGCTCTGTATAAACCCTGCTCCTGATCAACATTCCCTTCTCTGTGTGGCCAGGGTGTGCTCTGTATAACCCCTGCAGCTCCTGGTCAACATTCCCATCTCTTGTGGCCAGGATGTGCTCTGCATAACCTCTGCTCCTGGTCAACATTCCCATCGCTGTGTGGCCAATGTGTACTCTGTATAACCGCTGCATCTCCTGGTCAACATTCCCATCTCTGTGTGGCCAGGGTTTGCTCTGTATAAACCCTGCTCCTGATCAACATTCACTTCTCTGTGTGGCCAGGGTGTGCTCTGTATAACCCCTGCAGCTCCTGGTCAACATTCCCACCTCTGTGTGGTCAGGGTGTGCTCTGTATAACCCCTGCAACTCCTGGTCAACATTCCCATCTGTGTGTGGCCAGGGTGTGCTCGGTATAACCCCTGCATCTCCTGGTCAACTTTCCCATCTCTGTGTGGCCAGGGTGTGCTCTGTCTAACCCCAGCAGCACCTGGTCAGCATTCCCATCTGTGTGTGGCCAGGATGTGCTCTGTATAACCCCTGCATCTCCTGGTCAACATTCCCATCTCTGTGTGGCCAGGGTGTGCTCTGTATAATCCCTGCAGCTCCTGGTCAACATTCCCATCTCTGTGTGGCCAGGATGTGCTCGGTATAACCCCTGCATCTCCTGGTCAACATTCCCATCTCTGTGTGGCCACGATGTGCTCTGTATAAACCCTGCAGCTCCTGGTCAACATTCCCTTCTCTGTGTGGCCAGAGTGTGCTCTGTATAACCCCGGCAGCTCATGGTCAACATTCCCATCTCTGTGCGGTCAGGGTGTGCTCTGTATAACCCCTGCTCCTGAGCAACATTCCCTTCTCTGTGTGGCCTGGGTGTGCTCTGTATAAACCCTGCTCCTGAGCAACATTCCCTTCTCTGTGTGGCCAGGGTGTGCTCTGTATAACCCCTGCAGCTCCTGGTCAACATTCCCATCTCTGTGTGGCCATGCTGTGCTCTGTATAACCCCTGCATCTCCTGGTCAACATTCCCATTTCTGTGTGGCCAGGGTGTGCTCTGTATAAACCCTTCTCCTGATCAACATTCCCTTCTCTGTGTGGCCAGCGTGTGCTCTGTATTACCCCTGCTCCTGGTCAACATTCCCACCTCTGTGTGTGGCCAGGGTGTGCTCTGTATACCCCTGCAGCTCCTGGTCAACATTCCCACCTCTGTGTGGTCAGGGTGTGCTCTGTATAACTCCTGCAACTCCTGGTCAACATCCCCATCTCTGTGTGGTCAGGGTGTGCTCTGTATAACCCCTGCAGCTCCTGGTCAACATTCCCATCTGTGTGGCCAGGGTGTGCTCTGTATTACCTCTGCTCCTGGTCAACATTGCCACCTCTGTGTGTGGCCAGGGTATGCTTTGTATAACCCCTGCAGCTCCTGGTCAACATTCCCATCTGTGTGTGGTCAGGGTGTGCTCTGTATAACCCCTGCAACTCTTGGTCAACATTCCCATCTGTGTGGCCAGGGTGTGCTCTGTATACCCCTGCTCCTTGTCAACATTCCCATCTGTGTGTGGCCAGGGTGTGCTCTGTATAACCCCTGCAGCTCCTGGTCAACATTCCCATCTCTGTGTGGCCAGTGTGTGCTCTGTATTATCCCAGCAGCTCCTGGTCAACATTCCCATCTCTGTGTGGCCAGTGTGTGCTCTGTATACCCACTGCAACTCCTTGTCAACATTCCCAATTGTGTGGCCAGGGTGTGCTCTGTATAACCCCTGCTCCTGGTCAACATTGCCATCTCTGTGTGGCCAGGGTGTGCTCTGTATAACCCCTGCAACTCCTTGTCAACATTCCCAATTATGTGGCCAGGGTGTGCTCTGTATACCCCTGCTCCTGGTCAACATTCCCATCACTGTGTGGTCAGGATGTGCTCTGTATAACCTCTGCAAATCCTGGTCAACATTCCCTTCTCTGTGTGGCCAGGGTGTGCTCTGTATAACCCCTGCTCCTGGTCAACTTTCCCACCTCTGTGTGTGGCCAGGGTGTGCTCTGTATAGCCCCTGCAGCTCCTGGTCAACATTCCCACCTCTGTGTGGTCAGGGTGTGCTCTGTATAACCACTGCAGCTCCTGGTCGACATTCCCATCTGTGTGGCCAGTGTGTGCTCTGTATAACCCCTGCAGCTCCTGGTCAACATTCCCACCTCTGTGTGTGGCCAGGGTGTGCTCTGCATAATTCCTGCAGCTCCTGGTCAACATTCCCATCTCTGTGTGGCCAGGGTGTGCTCATTATAACCCCAGCAGCTCCTGGTCAACATTCCCATCTCTGTTTGGCCAGGATGTGCTCTGTATAACCCCAGATCCTGGTCAACATTCCCTTCTCTGTGTGGGCAGGGTGTGCTCTGTATAACCCCTGCTCCTTGTCAATATTCCCATCTCTGTGTCGCCAGGGTGTGCTCTGTATAACCCCAGCTCCTGGTCAACATTCCCATCTCTGTGTGTCCAGGGTGTGCTCTGTATAACCCCTGCAGCTCCTGGTCAACATCCCCATCTCTGTCTGGCCAGGGTGTGCTCTGTATAACCCCAGCAGCTCCTGGTCAACATTCCCATCTCTGTGTGCGGCCAGGGTGTGCTCTGTATAACTCCTGCAGCTCCTGGTCAACATTCCCATCTGTGTGTGCCCAGGGTATGCTCTGTATAACTCCTGCAGCTCCTGGTCAACATTCCCATCTCTGTGTGGCCAGGTTGTGCTCTGTATAACTCCTGCAGCTCCTGGTCAACATTCCCATTTCTCTGTGTGTCCAGGGTGTTCTCTGTATAACCCCTGCAGCTCCTGGTCAACATTCCCGTCTCTGTGTGTGGTCAGGGTGTGCTCTGTATAACTCCTGCAGCTACTGGTCAACATTCCCATCTCTGTGTGTGGCCAGGGTGTGCTCTGTATAACTCCTGCAGCTCCTGGTCAACATTCCCATCTCTGTGTGGGCAGGGTGTGCACTGTATAACCCCTGCAGCTCCTGGTTAACATTCCTATATCTGTGTGGCCAGGATGTGCTCTGTATAACCCCAACAGCTCCTGGTCAACATTCCCATCTCTGTGTGGCCAGGGTGTGTTCTGTATAACCCCTGCAGCTCCTGGTCAACATTCCTATCTCTGTGTGGCCAGGATGTGCACTGTATAACTCCTGCAGCTCCTGGTCAACATTCCCATCTCTGTGTGGCCAGGGTGTGCACTGTATAACCCCTGCAGCTCCTGGTTAACATTCCTATATCTGTGTGGCCAGGATGTGCTCTGTATAACCCCTGCAGCTCCTGGTCAACATTCCCATCTCTGTGTGGCCAGGGTGTGCTCTGTATAACCCCTGCAGCTCCTGGTCAACATTCCTATCTCTGTGTGGCCAGGATGTGCTCTGTATAACCCCAGCAGCTCCTGGTCAACATTCCCATCTCTGTGTGGCCAGGGTGCTCTCTGTATAATCCCAGAAGCTCCTGGTCAACATTCCCTTTCCTGTGTGGCCAGGGTGTGCTCTGTATAACCCCTTCAGCTCCTGGTTAACATTCCTATCTCTGTGTGGCCAGGATGTGCTCTGTATAACCCCAGCAGCTCCTGGTCAACATTCCCATCTCTATGTGGCCAGGGTGCGCACTGTAAAACCCCTACAGCACTTGGTCAACATTTCTATCTCTGTGTGGCCAGAGAGTGCTCTGTATAACCCCTGCAGCTCCTGGTCAACATTTCCAACTGTGCGTGTGTCCAGGGTGTGCTCTGTATAACCACAGCAGCTCCTGGTCAACATTCCCATCTCTGTGTGGCCAGGGTGTGCTCTGTGTAACCCCTGCAGCTCCTGGTCAACATTCCCTTCTCTATGTGGCAAGGATGTGCTCTGTATACTCCTGCAGCTCCTGGTCAACATTCCCATCTCTGTGTGGCCAGGGTGTGTTCTGTATAATCCTAGTAGCTCCTGGTCAACATTCCCATCTCTGTGTGTGGTCAGGGTGTGCTCTGTATAACTCCTGCAGCTCCTGGTCAACATTCACATTTCTGTGTGGCCAGGGTGTGCCCTGTGTAACCACGGCAGCTCCTGGTTAACATTCCCATCTCTGTGTGTGGCCAGTATGTGCTCTGTATAACCCCTGCAGCTCCTGGTCAACATTCCCATCTCTGTGTGGCCAGGGTGTGCTCTGTATAACCCCAGCCCCAGGTCAACATACCCATCTCTGTGTGGCCAGGGTGTGCTCTGTATAACCCCTGCAGCTCTTGGTCAACATTCCCATCTGTGTGGCCAGGGTGTGCTCTGTATAACCCCTGCAGCTCCTGGTCAACATTCCCATCTCTGTGTGTCCAGGGTGTGCTCTGTATAACCCCTGCAGCTATGGCCAACATTCCCATCTCTGTGTGGCCAGGGTGTGCTCTGTATAACTCCTGCAGCTCCTGGTCAACATCCCCATCTCTGTCTGGCCAGGGTGTGCTCTGTATAACCCCTGCTGCTCCTGGTGAACATTCCCATCTCTGTGTGGCCAGGATGTGCACTGTATAACCCCAGCAGCTCCTGGTCAACATTCCCATCTCTGTGTGTGGCCAGGGTGTGCTCTGAATAACTCCAGCAGCTCCTGGTCAACATGTCCTTCTCGGTGAGGCCAGGTGGCGCTCTGTATAACCCCTGCTGCTCCTGGTGAACATTCCCATCTCTGTGTGGCCAGGGTGTGCTCTGTATAAACCCTGCAGCTCCTGGTCAACATTCCCATCTGTGTGTGCCCAGGGTATGCTCTGTATAACTCCTGCAGCTCCTGGTCAACATTCCCATCTCTGTGTGGCCAGGTTGTGCTCTGTATAACTCCTGCAGCTCCTGGTCAACATTCCAGTCTCTGTGTGTGGCCAGGGTGTGCTCTGTATAACTCCTGCAGCTCCTGGTCAACATTCCCATTTCTGTGTGTGGGCAGGGTGTGCTCTGTATAACTCCTGCAGCTCCTGTTCAACATTCCCATCTCTGTGTGGCCAGGGTGTGCACTGTATAACCCCAGCAGCTACTGGTCAACATTTCCATCTCTGTGTGTGGCCAGGGTGTGCTCTGTATAACTCCTGCAGCTCCTGGTCAACATTCCCATCTCTGTGTGGCCAGGGTGTGCTCTGTCTCACCCCTGCAGCTCCTGGTTAACATTCCTATATCTGTGTGGCCAGGGTGTGCTCTGCATAACCCCAACAGCTCCTGGTCAACATTCCCATCTCTGTGTGGCCAGGGTGTGCTCTGTATAACCCCTGCAGCTCCTGCTCTACATTCCCATCTCTGTGTGGCCAGGGTGTGTTCTGTATAACCCCTGCAGCTCCTGGTCAACATTCCTATCTCTGTGTGGCCAGGATGTGCTCTGTATAACCCCAGCAGCTCCTGGTCAACATTCCCATCTCTGTGTGGCCAGGGTGCTCTCTGTATTATCCCAGAAGCTCCTGGTCAACATTCCCATTCCTGTATGGCCAGGGCGTGCTCTGTATAACCCCTGCAGCTCCTGGTTAACATTCCTATCTCTGTGTGGCCAGGATGTGCTCTGTATAACCCCAGCAGCTCCTGGTCAACATTCCCATCTCTGTGTGGCCAGGGTGCGCACTGTAAAACCCCTACAGCACCTGGTCAACATTTCTATCTCTGTGTGGCCAGAGTGTGCTCTGTATAACCCCTGCAGCTCCTGGTCAACATTTCCAACTGTGCGTGTGTCCAGGGTGTGCTCTGTATAACCCCAGCAGCCCCTGGTCAACATTCCCATCTCTGTGTGTCCAGGGTGTGCTCTGTATACCCCTGCAGCTCCTGGTCAACATTCCCTTCTCTGTGTGGCAAGGATGTGCTCTGTATACTCCTGCAGCTCCTGGTCAACATTCCCATCTCTGTGTGGCCAGGGTGTGTTCTGTATAATCCCAGTAGCTCCTGGTCAACATTCCCATCTCTGTGTGTGGTCAGGGTGTGCTCTGTATAACTCCTGCAGCTCCTGGTCAACATTCACATCTCTGTGTGGCCAGGGTGTGCCCAGTGTAACCACTGAAGCTCCTGGTCAACATGTCCTTCTCTGTGAGTCCAGGTGGCTCTCTGTATTACCCCTGCAGCTCCTGGTCAACATTCCCATCTGTGTGTGCCCAGGGTATGCTCTGTATAACTCCTGCAGCTCCTGGTCAACATGTCCTTCTCTGTGAGGCCAGGTGGCGCTCTGTATTACCCCTGCAGCTCCTGGTCAACATTCCCATCTGTGTGTGCCCAGGGTATGCTCTGTATAACTCCTGCAGCTCCTGGTCAACATTCCCATCTCTGTGTGGCCAGGTTTTGCTCTGTAAAACCACTGCAGCTCCTGGTCAACATTCCCATCTGTGTGTGTGTCCAGGGTGTGCTCTGTATATCTCCTGCAGCTCCTGGTCAACATTCCCATCTGTGTGTCCAGGGTGTGCTCTGTAAAACCCCTGCAGCTCCTGGTCAACATTTCCATCTGTGCGTGTATCCAGGGTGTGCTCCGTATAACCCCAGCAGCTCCTGGTCAACACTCCCATCTTTGTGTGGACAGCGTGCGCACTGTATAACCACTGCAGCACCTGGTCAACATTCCCATCTCTGTGTGTGTCCAGGGTGTGCTCTGTATACCCCTGCAGCTCCTGGTCAACATTCCCTTCTCTGTGTGGCCAGGATGTGCTCTGTATGTCCCCTGCAGCTCCTGGTCAACATTCCCATCTCTCTGTGTGGTCAAGGTGTGCTCTGTATAACTCCTGCAGCTCCTGGTCAACATTCCCATTTCTGTGTGTGGGCAGGGTGTGCTCTGTATAACTCCTGCAGCTCGTGGTCAACCTTCCCATCTCTGTTGGCCAGGGTGTGCTCTGCAGAACCCCTGCAGCTCCTGGTCAACATTCCCATCTCTGTGTGGCCAGGGTGTGCCCTGTGTAACCCCTGCAGCTCCTGTTCAACATTCCCATCTCTGTGTGGCCAGGTTGTGCTCTGCATAACCCCTGCAGCTCCTGGTCAACATTCCCATCTCTGTGTGGCCAGGGTGTGCCCTGTGTAACCCCTGCAGCTCCTGTTCAACATTCCCATCTCTGTGTGGCTAGGGTGTGCTCTGTATAACCCCTGCAGCTCCTGTTCAACATTCCCAGCTCTGTGTGGCCAGGGTGTGCTCTCTATAACCCCTGCAGCTCGTGGTCAACATTCCGATCTCTGTTGGCCAGGGTGTGCGCTGTATAACCCCTGCAGCTCCTGTTCAACATTCCCATCTCTGTGTGGTCAGGGTGTGCTCTGTATAACCCCAGCAGCTCATGGTCATCATTCCCATCTCTGTGTGGCCAGGGTGTGCTCTGTATAACCCCTGCAGCTCCTGGTTAACATTCCTATTTCTGTGTGGCCAGGATGTGCTCTGTATACTCCTCCAGCACCTGGTCAACATTCCCATCTCTGTGTGGCCAGGGTGTGCTCTGTATAATCCCAGAAGCTCCTGGTCAACATTCTCATCTGTGTGTGATCAGGGTGTGCTCTGTATAACTCCTGCAGCTCCTGGTCAATATTCCCATCTCTGTGTGGCCTGGGTATGCTCTGTATGAGTCCTGCAGCTCCTGGTCAACATTTCCATCTCTATGTGGCCTGGGTGTGCACTGTATGACTCCTGCAGCTCCTGGTCAACATTCCCATCTCTGTGTGGCCAGGGTGTGCTCTGTATAACTCCTGCAGCTCCTGGTCAACATGTCCTTCTCTGTGAGGCCAGGTGGCGCTCTGTATAACCCCTGCAGCTCCTGGTCAACATTCCCATCTGTGTGTGGCCAGGGTATGCTCTGTATATCTCCTGCAGATCCTGGTCAACATTCCCATCTCTGTGTGGCCAGGTTGTGCTCTGTATAACCCCTGCAGCTCCTTGTCAACATTCCCATCTCTGTGTGGCCAGGATGTGCTCTGTATATCTCCTGCAGCTCCTGGTCAACATTCCCATCTGTGTGTCCAGGGTGTGCTCTGTATAATCCCTGCAGCTCCTGGTCAACATTCCCATCACTGTGTGGCCAGGATGTGCTCTGTATACTCCTGCAGCTTCTGGTCAACATTCCCATCTCTGTGTGGCCAGGGTGTGCACTGTATAATCCCAGTAGCTCCTGGTCAACATTCCCATCTCTGTGTGTGGTCAGGCTGTGCTCTGTATAACCCCTGCAGCTCCTGGTCAACATTCCCATCTCTGTGTGCCCAGGGTATGCTCTGTATAACTCCTGCAGCTCCTGGTCAACATTCCCATCTCTGTGTGGCCAGGTTGCGCTCTGTATAACTCCTGCAGCTCCTGGTCAATATTCCCATTTCTGTGTGGCCAGGTTGTGCTCTGTATAACCCCTGCAGCTCCTGGTCAACATTTCCATCTGTGCGTGTGTCCAGGGTGTGCTCTGTATAACCCCAGCAGCTCCTGGTCAACACTCCCATCTGTGTGTGGACAGCGTGCGCACTGTATAACCACTGCAGCACCTGGTCAACATTCCCATCTCTGTGTGTGTCCAGGGTGTGCTCTGTACACCCCTGCAGCTCCTGGTCAACATTCCCTTCTCTGTGTGGCCAGGATGTGCTCTGTATATCCCCTGCAGCTCCTGGTCAACATTCCCATCTGTGTGTGTGGCCAGGATGTGCTCTGTATTACTCCTGCAGCTCCTGGTCAACATTCCCATCTCTGTGTGGCCAGGGTGTGCTCTGTATAACCCCTGCAGCTCCTGGTCAACATTCCCATCTCTGTGTGGCCAGGGTATGTTCTGTATAACCCCTGCAACACCTGGTCAACATTCCCATCACTGTGTGGCCAGGGTGTGCTCTGTAGAACCCCTGCAGCTCCTGGTCAATATGTCCTTCTCTTTGAGGACAGGTGGCGCTCTGTATTACTCCTGCAGCTCCTGGTCAACATTCCCATCTCTGTGTGCCCAGGGTATGCTCTGTATGACTCCTGCAGCTCCTAGTCAACATTCCCATCTCTGTGTGGCCAGGTTGTGCTCTGTATAACTCCTGCAACTCCTGGTCAACATTCCCATATGTGTGTGGCCAGGGTGTGCTCTGTATAACCCCTGCAGCTCCTGGTCAACATTCCCATCTCTGTGTGGCCAGGATTTGCACTGTATATCCCCTGCAGCTCCTGGTCAACATTCCCATCTGTGTGTGTGGCCAGGGATTGCTCTGTATAACCCCTGCAACTTCTGGTCAACATTCCCATCTCTGTGTGGCCAGGGTGTGCTCTGTACAATCCCTGCATCTCCTGGTCAACATTCCCATCTCTGTGTGGCCAGGGTGTGCTCTGTATAACCCCTGCAGCTCATGGTCAACATTCCCATCTCTGTTTGTGCCCAGGGTGTGCTCTGTATAACCCCAGCAGCTCCTGGTCAACATTCCCATCTCTGTGTGGCCAGGGTGTGCTCTGTATAACTCCTGCAACTCCTGGTCATCATTCCCATCTCTGTGTGGCCAGGGTGTGCTCTGTACAATCCCTGCATCTCCTGGTCAACATTCCCATCTCTGTGTGGCCAGGGTGTGCTCTGTATAACACCTGCAGCTCCTGGTCAACATTCCCATCTCTGTGTGGCCAGGGTGTGCTCTGTATAACACCTGCAGCTCCTGGTAAACATTCCCATCTCTGTGTGGCCAGGGTGTGCTCTGTTTAACTCCTGCAGCTCTTGGTCAACATTCCTATCTCTGTGTGGCCAGGGTGTGCTTTGTATAACCCCTGCAGCTCCTGGTCAACATTCCCATCTCTGTGTGGCCAGGGTGTGCTCTGTATAACCCCTGCTGCTCCTGGTCAACATTCCCATCTGTGTGTGCCCAGGGTATGCTCTGTATAACTCCTGCAGCTCATGGTCAACATTCCCATCTCTGTGTGGCCAAGTTGTGCTCTGTATAACTCCTGCAGCTCCTGGTCAACATTCCAATTTCTCTGTGTGTCCAGGGTGTGCTCTGTATAACCCCTGCAGCTCCTGGTCAATATTCCCATCTCTGTGTGTGGTCAGGATGTGCACTGTATAACTCCTGCAGCTCCTGGTCAACATTCCCATCCCTGTGTGGCTCGGGTGTGCTCTGTATAACCCCTGCAGCTCCTGGTTAACATTCTCATCTCTGTGTGGTCAGGGTGTGCTCTGTATAACCCCTGCAGCTCCTGGTTAACATTCCTATCTCTGTGTGGCCAGGATGTGCTCTGTATACTCCTACAGCACCTGGTTAACATTCCCATCTCTGTGTGGCCAGGGTGTGCTCTGTATAACTCCTGCAGCTCCTGGTCAACATTCCCATCTCTGTGTGGCCAGGGTGTGCTCTGTATAACCCCTGCAGCTATGGTCAACATTCCCATCTCTGTGTGGCCAGGGTGTGCTCTGCATACCCCCTGCAGCTCCTGCTCTACATTCCCATCTCTGTGTGGCCAGGGTGTGCTCTGTATAACTCCTGCAGCTCCTGGTCAACGTGTCCTTCTCTGTGAGGCCAGGTGGCGCTCTGTATAACCCCTGCAGCTCCTGCTCAACATTCCCATCTGTGTGTGCCCAGGGTATGCTCTGTATAACTCCATCAGCTCCTGGTCAACATTCCCATCTCTGTGTGGCCAGGGTGTGCTCTGTATAAACCCTGCAGCTCCTGGTCAACATTCCCATCTGTGTGTGCCCAGGGTGTGCACTGTATATCTCCTGCAGCTCCTGGTCAACATTCCCATCTGTGTGTCCAGGGTGTGCTCTGTATAACCCCTGCAGCTCCTGGTCAACATTCCCATCTGTGTGTGTGGCCAGGATGTGCTCTGTATAACTCCTGCAGCTCCTGGTCAACATTTCCATCTCTGTGTGGCCAGGGTGTGCTCTATATAACCTCTGCAGCTCCTGGTCAACATTCCCATCTCTGAGTGGCCAGGGTGTGTTCTGTCTAACCCTGCAACACTTGGTCAACATTCCCACCTCTCTGTGGCCAGGGTGTGCTCTGTATGACTCCTGCAGCTCCTGGTCAACATTCCCATCTCTGTATGACCAGGTTGTGTTCTGTATATCCCCTGCAGCTCCTGGTCAACATTCCCATCTCTGTGTGGCCAGGGTGTGCTCTGTATATCTCCTGCAGCTCCTGGTCAACATTCCCATCTCTGTGTGTGGCCAGGGTGTGCACTGTATAACTGCTGCAGCTCCTGCTCAACATTGCCATCTCGGTGTGGCCAGGGTGTGCTCTGTAAACCCCTGCAGCTCCTGGTTAACATTCCCATCTCTGTGTGGCCAGGTTGTGCTCTGTATAATCCCTGCAGCTCCTGGTCAACATTCCCATCTCTGTGTGTCCGGGGTTTGTTCTGTATAACCACTGCAGCTCCTGCTCAACATTCCCATCTCTGTGTGGCCAGGGTGTGCTCTGTATAACCCCTGCAGCTCTTGGTTAACATTCCCATCTCTGTGTGTGGCCAGGATGTGCTCTGTATAACTCCTGCAGTTCCTGGTCAACATGTCCTTCTCTGTGTGTCCAGGGTGTGCTCTGTGTAACCCCAGCAGCTCCTGGTCAACATTCCCATCTCTGTGTGGCCAGTGTGTGCTCTGTATAACTCCTGCAGCTCCTGCCCAACATTCCCATCTCTGTGTGTCCAGGGTGTGCTCGTTCTAACACCTGCAGCTCCTATTCAACATTCTCATCTCTGTGAGGCCAGGGTGTGCTCTGTATAACCCCTGCAGCTCCTGGTCAACATTCCCATATCTGTGTGGCCAGGGTGTGCTCTGTATAACCCCTGCAGCTCCTGGTCAACATTCCCATCTCTGTGTGTCGAGGGTGTGCTCTGTATATCCCTAGCAGCTCCTGGTCAACATTCCCATCTCTGTTTGGCCAGGGTGTGCTCTGTATAACCCCAGCAGCTCCTGGTCAACATTCCCATCTCTGTGTATCCAGGATGTGCTCTGTATAACCCCAGCAGCCCCTGGTCAACATTCCCATCTCTGTGTGTCCAGGGTGTGCTCTGTATAACCCCTGCAGCTCCTGGTCAACATTCCCATCACTCTGTGGCCAGGGTGTGCTCTGTATAACCCCTGCAGCTCCTGGTCAACATTCCCATCTCTGTGTGTCCAGGGTGTGCTCTGTATAACCCCTGCAGCTCCTGGTCAACATTCCCATCACTCTGTGGCCAGGGTGTGCTCTGTATAACCCCTGCAGCTCCTGGTCAACATCCCCATCTCTGTGTGGCCAGGATGTGCTCTGTATAACCCCTGCATGTCCTGGTCAACATTCCCATCTCTGTGTGGCCAGGATGTGCTCTGAATACTCCTGCAGCTCATGGTCAACATTCCCATCTCTGTGTGTGGTCAGGGTGTGCTCTGTATAACTCCTGCAGCTCCTGGTCAACATTCCCATCTCTGTTTGGCCAGGATGTGCTCTGTATACCCCTGCAGCTCCTGGTCAACATCCCATCTCTGTGTGGCCAGGCTGTGCTCTGTATAACCCCTGCAGCTCCTGGTCAACATTCCCATCTCTGTGTGGCAAGGATATGCACTGTATAATCCCAGTAGCTCCTGGTCAACATTCCCATCTCTGTGTGTGGCCAGGGAGTGCTCTGTATAACTCCTGCAGCTCCTGGTCAACATTCCCATCTCTATGTGTGGTCAGAGGGTGCTCTGTATAACCCCTGCAGCTCCTGGTCAACAGTCCCATCACTGTGTGGCCAAGGTGTGCTCTGCATAACTCCTGCAGCTCCTGGTCAACATTCCCATCTCTGTGTGGCCAGGGTGTGCTCTGTATAACCCCTGCAGCTACTGGTTAACATTCCCATCTCTGTGTGTGGCCAGGGGGTGCTCTGTATAACTCCTGCAGCTCCTGCTCAACATGTCCTTCTCTGTGAGGCCAGGGTGTGCTCTGTATAACTACTGCAGCTCCTGGTCAACATTCCCATCTCTGTGTGGCCAGGGAGTGCTCTGTATAACTCCTGCAGCTCCTGGTCAACATGTCCTTCTCTGTGAGGCTAGGTGGCGCTCTGTATAACCCCTGCAGCTCCTGGTCAACATTCCCATCTGTGTGTGTGGTCAGGGTGTGCTCTGTATAACTCCTGCAGCTCCTGGTTAACATTCCCATTTCTGTGTGGCCAGGGTGTGCTCTGTATAACCCCTGCAGCTCCTGGTTAACATTCCCATTTCTCTGTGTGGCCAGTATGTGCTTTGTATAACTCCTGCATTTCCTGATCAACATTCCCATCTCCGTGTGGCCAGGGTGTGCTCTGTATAACCCCTGCAGCTCCTGGTCTACATTCCCATCTCTGTGTGGCCAGGGTGTGCTCTGTATAACTCCTGCAGCTCCTGGTCAACAGGTCCTTCTCTGTGAGGCCAGGTGGCGCTCTGTATAATCCCTGCAGCTCCTGGTCAACATTCCCATCTGTGTGTGCCCAGGGTGTGCTCTGTATAACTCCCGGTCAACACTCCCATCTCTGTGAGGCCAGGGTGTGCTCAGTATAACAACTGCAGCTCCTGGTCAACATTCCCATCTGTGTGAGCCCAGGGTGTGCTCTGTATAACTCCTCAGCTCCTGGTCAACATTCCCATCTCTGTGTGGCCAGTGTGTGCTCTGTATAACCCCTGCAGCTCCTGGTGAACATTCCCATCTCTGTGTGGCCAGGATGTGCTCTGTATACTCCTGCAGCACCTGGTCAACATTCCCATCTCTGTGTGGCCAGGATGTGCTCTGTATACTCCTGCAGCTCCTGGTCAACATTCCCATCTCTGTGTGGCCAGGGTGTGTTCTGTATATTCCTTGCAGCTCCTGGTCAACATTCCCATCTCTGTGTGGCCAGGGTGTGCTCTGTATAACCCCTGCAGCTCCTGGTCAACATTCCCATCTCTGTGTGGCCAGGATGTGCTCTGTATACTCCTGCAGCACCTGGTCAACATTCCCATCTCTGTGTGGCCAGGATGTGCTTTGTATACTCCTGCTGCTCCTGGTCAACATTACCATCTCTGTGTGGCCAGGATGTGCACTGTATAATCCCAGTAGCTCCTGGTCAACATTCCCATCTCTGTGTGTGGTCAGGGTGTGCTCTGTATAACTCCTGCAGCTCCTGGTCAACATTCCCATCTCTGTGTGGCCAGGGTGTGCTCTGTATAACCCCTGCAGCTCATGGTTAACATTCCCATCTCTGTGTGTGGTCAGTATGTGCTTTGTATAACCCCTGCAGCTCCTGGTCAACAATACCATATCTGTGTGGCCAGGGTGTGTTCTGTATAACCCCTGCAACTCCTGGTCAACATTCCCATCTCTGTGTGGCCCGGTTGTGCTCTGTATAACCCCTGCAGCTCCTGGTCAGCATTCCCATCTGTGTGTGTGCCCAGGGTGTGTTCTGTATAACCCCTGCAGCTCCTGGTCAACATTCCCATCTCTGTGTGGCCAGTGTGTGCTCTGTATAACCCCTGCAGCTCCTGGTCAACATTCCCATCTGTGTGTGTGTCCTTGGTGTGCTCTGCATAACCCCTGCAACTTCTGGTTAACATTCCCATCTCTGTGTGGCCAGGGTATGCACTGTATAACCCCTGCAGCTCATGGTCAACATTCCCAACTCTGTTTGTGCCCTGGGTGTGCTCTGTATAACCCCATCAGCTTCTGGTCAACATTCCCGTCTCTGTGTGGCCAGGGTGTGCTCTGTATACTCATGCAGCTCCTGGTCAACATTCCCTTCTCTGTGTGGCCAGGGTGTGCTCTGTATAACCCCTGCAACTCCTGGTCAACATTAACATGTCTGTGTGGACTGGGTGTGCTCTGTATAACCACTGCAGCTCCTGGTCAACATTCCCATCTCTGTGTGGACAGGGTGTGCTCTGTTTAACCCCTGCAGCTCCTGGTCAACATTCCCATCTCTGTGTGGCCAGGGTGTGCTCTGTATAACCCCTGCAGCTCCTGGTCAACATTCCCATTGTAAGGTTTTCGGGCAATTCGGCCCTTTTCGGAGAAACTCAGAGACTTTAAACCGACTTTCCAGCCAAGGGAACAGAACCAGTTTTCCCAGCAGGCTTGGCCCGCTGAGCCGAGTAAGGGCATAAATACATAAACATTTACAAACACCCCCCTAGGAGCTACAAGGAAGAAGGGGCCAGACAAACAAGATAACATCAAGACACAGACAAAGGGGCACGGGAATACACAGGAGGCTTGCATGCAAGCAGGACAATGGGATGGTCATAGCCCCATGCAAATGTAAATGACCTGGCCTCCACCAGAGTAGAATCCAATTAGCACCCCATCAACATAGCGAGGTGAGAACAGCAGCCATCTCCGGAGCAGCTGGAAGACACTGAAATTCTCCACAGAAGAGCCTAACCTCATTAAAACTAGAAATCAGACTGTCTGAGTCCAGCATATTGCGCTGGAAAAGCCCCTAGAAAATCAGCGGTAGAGAAAAGCCAAGTTGGAGGCGGACCTGGGGGAGGTACTCCAATCTTGACAGGAGCTACCGGCAGAAACTCACTGGGAGAAGGGGGGCGGAGCCAGCGCCAAATTCAAATCGCGCAGGTCTGAAAAAAACCAAGTTGGAGGCGGACCTGGGGGAGGTACTCCAAGCTTGACAGAAGCTACCGGCAGAAAAACCAAGTTGGAGGCGGACCTGGGGGAGGTACTCCAAGCTTGACAGAAGCTGCCGGCTGAAACTCACTGAAGGAAGGGGGCGGAGCCAGCGCCAAATTCAAATCGCGCAGGTCTGCCCAGCTGGAAGAAGCGGACCTGCAAGGAATACCCCGGAAACATACAGCTCTGACCGGCCCAAAGGGGGCGGGACCAGCGGGAACTTTTAAAAAACTTACCTTCTCAATGCAAAAGGGGCTGGCCGATCACAGAACAAAGCCAGGTATAACTATATAAAAGGGGCTGTGTTTTCGAGAGGGGTCTCTTGGTTCCTGGCTCGACCTCTGCAACCCTGTCTTGACCTCTGCAGCCTGTGACCGTAAGTAACCCGCAGCAGCTTGCGAAACTCCCTTGATCTTAATAGTGGTTGAGGCTTTGGGGAAGGGAACTTGTTTTGTGTCTTGTGATTTTGCTAAAACCTGTGTAACTGTAAGAATTTTCGTTGTGTCCGCTATATTACCTTTTGAATAGACTTAGTTGTATTAGAGCATAAGATTTTACTGTGTTTCTTCTGTTGATGATTTTGACCTGGGTTTACAATAAATCTTGATTTGATGCTAATTGGAGTCGTTTAAATTCTTCAATCCTTCACCAGCGATCTCTGACCAAGTCATTGTTAAAATACTCCTCACCTTAATTCCGGGTTCAGGAATCGAGGGTCATCTTGAGCGATTCACTCAGGACAGACTGCTGGTTAGGGAATAAACAGCAGTGTCCTATTCTCTCTCTTGGGAAAGCTACTCTAGTGGAGTAGGAACCGGGTGGCTGTTGCACCACCGGCAAGAGAGAGAATCACCTGGGTATTGGTAGGGGTCTGGAGATCTGTGTGATATAAGTCTCAGGCTGTCGGTTAGGAATAAACGGCAGGCTTGAATCAGTGCTCTCTTCAGTGGAAGTGTCCCAGTGCGACATCCCCTGGCCTCTGAAGTTTCAGTGCCAGCTGGAGAGAGACACACACAGATATTCAAACCCCAGATATCGGCCCAGTAGTGGAGTAGCGGAGATGGCACCCTCTACAATGGCGACCGCGGCAGGAGCCCGGTGGTTTGGAGTATGTGACTTGGCAGAGGGGGTGAGGGAACGAAGCAAAATGGAGGAGAGAATATCCTCATATTTGTGGCAAAAGGTCAACCTCACCAAACCTTGGGTTTCAGAATTGATCAATGCGGAGCAACCGGTAATGGCAGCGGCTGCATGGACAGAAAGCAAGGCGCACAAAAGGCACTTGGAGAAGGCAGTTTGGCTGGTTTGCCTGTCCGAGCAGGTAGTCAAGACAGAGGATAGGGTCGAAGAGTTAGAGCAGGAGTTGAGAGAAGTGAGGGCCAGCGCAGGGGACAGCGCTAGTGCAGCGGAACGACTGCGGGAAGAAATGACAGAAATTAAACAGGACAGAGCGAGTGTAGCGGAACGACTGCGGGAAGAAATGGCAGAAATGAAACAGGAAAGCGAGTCTAACCGGTGTGAGAAGGACTATCTCCACTGCCAGATAGTGGAGGGTAAAGAAAAGGAACGGAGGCTCCAGGAACTCTATGCTCGCAGTACAGAGCAGTGTAGGAAGCTGGAGGGGAAGTTCCGGGACATCCAGGCAGCATACCGAGTGGCTCGCGAGGAAGTAGGGGACTGTGCCCATGGGCCGTGCCAGGCACGAATAACGGAGTTGGAGGAGGCCTTGTCCAGGTTCAGGGGACAGATACACCTGGTAGGTCCAGGGGGGTTCCCTAGGGGCAAGGTGCTCCTCGCAGCGGATGATTCCCCAAAGGCCAAGGGGAATAGACCGCCTCCTGAGGCACCGGGATTGTGTCCGGGCCGGCAGGGGGGGATCGGACTGCACGTTCAGGGGCAAGTCCAAGGGGGGTCGGCAGGGTACCCCCAGCTGGCGGCGTGTCCGCCTGGTTTCGTATGTGGGTCCCCATGGGATGGGGACAGACCGCTGCCTGGGATGCCGGTGATGGGGCCGGGTCAGCAGGTGGGGTTTGGACCGCCCGGTAAGGGGCAGGTCCAAGGGGGGTCAGTGGTGTATCCCCAGATAGCGGCGTCTCCTATATGGGTAGTTAGCCCGGGGACAGGGGGGCTACCCAACGAGGCAGGAGAGCTGGATAGTGGGGAGGAGGAGCAGGAACCCCAGGTAGGGCAGATGTGCCCTGTCAGGCAAAGAAGGTATGGTCCCCCGGCGGGGATGGCAAACAGGGGACCGGTTGAGGGCGACATTATCGTTCCTCATGGGGCATCCGCGCTCAGGGGGATGGTGGCCCACGTTCCCAGACTAACTCCAAAGGGGGATCCGTCGCTGCATTTTATGGAGGTGGAACAGGCTGCCAACATCAATGACTGCGACGAAGGGGAGCAAATAAAGATGCTCCTGATAACCCTAGATGCCCAGCTATGCAGGACAGTGACCTCTGGGAATGGGGGAAGACCTGACACCTGGGCGGCAGCACAGACTGCTGTTCTGGAGGCAATGGGCTTGAATCTGGGGAGCCCTTTCATGAGGGTGGGGGAAACCAAGCAGCAACCAGGGGAATCTCCCACTATGTTCGCAGACAGGCTGTGGACTGTCTATGTGGAGGCGTGTGGGGCTCCCGCGGATAGGCAGAATTTAGATGAGAGAACAGCCCACTGGCTGAAGACCCTCGTAGCTAACTGTCTCCCTCACGTTAGGGCAAAGGCCGAACACTGGTTCGACCCGCAGAGTCCGGACCTTAATGAGGCAGAGGTCCTTAGGAAACTCACCCTTGCATATCGTAATGGGGAGAGGGGTGAGGACAAGCTCCTTAAGGGTAGGGTGCATGAAATCGCGCCAGCAGCCCCTAAGAGAGAGTGGAAGCATGTGGGCACCCGGACCTCCGACGAGAAACCGGTATGCTACGGGTGTGGGAAGGCCGGGCATTTCAAGAGGGAATGTAGAAACCCTAGCAAGCAGGAGAGGGCTCCCGCAGTAGAGAGTCAGACCCCGGCGGTAGGAGCAGCTGCCCCGGGAACCATCGAAATAAGTAAAATTTTAGCCCTTTTGCAAGGCTCAGGACAGGGGGCAATGGCAACGGGCCAGGGCCTGCCCGCACCCACACCACAAGAACCCGTATGACTACCCAGGGAGCAGCCTCAGGAAAAAGGGAGCGCAGGGGTAGTTCTAGCCCCAGACCCTGGTCCGGTCCAGGTGCAGGGTCCCATTCTGGAGGCTGCCTCAGGGGCTATTTGCAGTTTAAATCCCTTAAGGTGGGACCCATGCGAACGCCACATCAGTCAATTTAAATTGTTCCACCCCATAAGGACAAAAAAGAGCAAGGTGGGGGGAAGACGGGGGGTGGTAGTGGAGAAACCCCCCGTAGAATTAACGACGGTGGGGGAGGTCCCTGACTCCACGGTCACACAACCGGTGACAAGGTGCTGTCCCGAAGGGGCAGTCCCAAAGAAACCGACCGTGCTGCAAGCACCCAGCCCAGGGACAGTAAGGATTCCCAAGCCCTTACCTGTGGGTCAGGTAGCCTGCCTTAGTATAGAGGCTAAGGAGGCGGAGGAAGTGAAGGTATCACCTTGGGCTTGGGAACCAGTCGGGGGACGAGGGAGCAATCGGGTCTCCAAGCCCCCGGTAAGATGGTCCCCATCACACCTCCCTGTCACCCGGTCCCGCAGTAAGGGGGCCCGAGTGGAAGGGAGCGATGAGGGATCACCGAACCCTGTTGGGAAAGGAGAGGCAAGGGGCAGCCCGAACCCCCGGGAGGGGACGGTCTGGCCCGAGCCATTGGACCAAACAGGTGAACTGCCCCAGTTTAGCGGGGCACAGTTTTAATTTGGCCACCCGGAGACGGGTGGCATTGTATATAGCATTCCCCCCCTGTTAGTTCTAATTAGTGTGTAGTTGTGTGTGAAGTATTTAGGATCGTGGGAACACAGAAGCGCCTGGTGCAAGGGTAAAATGATGAAGCACCAGGCACTAGGACCCTGGTGCAGCCGGGCTGTAAAACACAGAACCCCAGACAGGCTGCGGCAACTTCAAAGCAGGAGCTGCTGCTGCCATCGGATAGCGGCAGGCACTAGGACCCTGGGGAGCCGGGCTGTAAACACAGAACCCCAGACAGGCTGCGGCAACTTCAAAGCAGGAGCTGCTGCTGCCACTGGATAGCACCCATGCACTTCAAGGTAGGTAGGGCTGTAGAGGCAAGAATGTGTTTTGTTTTTACAGATGGGGCACCCGACGATGTGGAGTTTGCTGATCTTGGCGATGGTGGGACCGGGAGAACTCCGCAGAGGCGAGACAGAAGAGTCCTTCGACTGACCGGGTTAGGGTGACTGGGGGCAGGCGGGTGTGTTTAACCTGTGAGGGGGACGTTCCTTTGGGGAGATGGTGGTGGCCCAGGAAGCTGAGGCTGGACATGAGGGATCGGTCCTCGGACTGGGAACAGACTGGACAACACCTACCGGACCATCACGGGGTCACCGGGTAGGATCACCGTTTGCGGGGATAAGGGGTGGGCTTCTGACCAGGGCATTTATTTGTGTTCATGGGGATCTACCAAGGCGTGCCCACAAGGGGCATTAATCACTTTTGTAAGGTGGTGGCAGAACCCAGGGAACGGGATAAATTGACCACAGTGGGGAGGGATGTGTAACGCCCAGGGAAGGGATGACTGTAGAAGCTACCGAACTGCTGGTTCAGGTAAAGCGACCCCTGCCCACAGCCCAACCGATCGACCCTCACAACTGTCCGATCACCACCAGGGGGGGGCCTGAGAATGGTTTAGTATTTGTCCCACAAAGGAAATGTTGTACAGGGGGTACATTGTGCTGTCGCCTCAGTTGGACTAAACCTCTCAGCTGCAGGTATCGACGATGGAGAGTAAATGAAGAGCCCTCATCGGGAAGAAGCGAAGTGCAGCCAAGAAAGGAGGATCCTTGGTGAAATAAACAGATGAAATAGTTGTATGGATTCGCGGGTTACAGGGACCCTTACGTTTGGGGTTCCGGTGAAATGTGTACTTGATTGTGATATATGTACAGGGACCCTTACGTTTGGGGTTCCGGTGAAATGTGTATATGTTACTGTGTGTTTAAATTAGATATGGTCTTGTCTCTCCCTTTCATTGAAACCAGGGGTAGCCTAGACTAAGGGAACTGTCTTGGGAATTGTAATTTCGCATGTTGCTGAGGGGGGGACCTACGGTCCACACAAAGGCACACAATTGCCCTTCACCTGTGTCGATACGATCCAAGCAGGTAGGGACGTATCGAAGGGGCATCTGTAAGGTTTTCGGGCAATTCGGCCCTTTTCGGAGAAACTCAGAGACTTTAAACCGACTTTCCAGCCAAGGGAACAGAACCAGTTTTCCCAGCAGGCTTGGCCCGCTGAGCCGAGTAAGGGCATAAATACATAAACATTTACAAACACCCCCCTAGGAGCTACAAGGAAGAAGGGGCCAGACAAACAAGATAACATCAAGACACAGACAAAGGGGCACGGGAATACACAGGAGGCTTGCATGCAAGCAGGACAATGGGATGGTCATAGCCCCATGCAAATGTAAATGACCTGGCCTCCACCAGAGTAGAATCCAATTAGCACCCCATCAACATAGCGAGGTGAGAACAGCAGCCATCTCCGGAGCAGCTGGAAGACACTGAAATTCTCCACAGAAGAGCCTAACCTCATTAAAACTAGAAATCAGACTGTCTGAGTCCAGCATATTGCGCTGGAAAAGCCCCTAGAAAATCAGCGGTAGAGAAAAGCCAAGTTGGAGGCGGACCTGGGGGAGGTACTCCAATCTTGACAGGAGCTACCGGCAGAAACTCACTGGGAGAAGGGGGGCGGAGCCAGCGCCAAATTCAAATCGCGCAGGTCTGAAAAAAACCAAGTTGGAGGCGGACCTGGGGGAGGTACTCCAAGCTTGACAGAAGCTACCGGCAGAAAAACCAAGTTGGAGGCGGACCTGGGGGAGGTACTCCAAGCTTGACAGAAGCTGCCGGCTGAAACTCACTGAAGGAAGGGGGCGGAGCCAGCGCCAAATTCAAATCGCGCAGGTCTGCCCAGCTGGAAGAAGCGGACCTGCAAGGAATACCCCGGAAACATACAGCTCTGACCGGCCCAAAGGGGGCGGGACCAGCGGGAACTTTTAAAAAACTTACCTTCTCAATGCAAAAGGGGCTGGCCGATCACAGAACAAAGCCAGGTATAACTATATAAAAGGGGCTGTGTTTTCGAGAGGGGTCTCTTGGTTCCTGGCTCGACCTCTGCAACCCTGTCTTGACCTCTGCAGCCTGTGACCGTAAGTAACCCGCAGCAGCTTGCGAAACTCCCTTGATCTTAATAGTGGTTGAGGCTTTGGGGAAGGGAACTTGTTTTGTGTCTTGTGATTTTGCTAAAACCTGTGTAACTGTAAGAATTTTCGTTGTGTCCGCTATATTACCTTTTGAATAGACTTAGTTGTATTAGAGCATAAGATTTTACTGTGTTTCTTCTGTTGATGATTTTGACCTGGGTTTACAATAAATCTTGATTTGATGCTAATTGGAGTCGTTTAAATTCTTCAATCCTTCACCAGCGATCTCTGACCAAGTCATTGTTAAAATACTCCTCACCTTAATTCCGGGTTCAGGAATCGAGGGTCATCTTGAGCGATTCACTCAGGACAGACTGCTGGTTAGGGAATAAACAGCAGTGTCCTATTCTCTCTCTTGGGAAAGCTACTCTAGTGGAGTAGGAACCGGGTGGCTGTTGCACCACCGGCAAGAGAGAGAATCACCTGGGTATTGGTAGGGGTCTGGAGATCTGTGTGATATAAGTCTCAGGCTGTCGGTTAGGAATAAACGGCAGGCTTGAATCAGTGCTCTCTTCAGTGGAAGTGTCCCAGTGCGACATCCCCTGGCCTCTGAAGTTTCAGTGCCAGCTGGAGAGAGACACACACAGATATTCAAACCCCAGATATCGGCCCAGTAGTGGAGTAGCGGAGATGGCACCCTCTACACCATCTCTGTGTGGCCAGGGTGTGCTCTGTATAAACCCTGCTCCTGGTCAACATTCCCATCTCTGTGTGGCCAGGGTGTGCTCTGTATAACCCCTGCAACTCCTGGTCAACATTCCCATGTCTGTGTGGCCAGGGTGTGCTCTGTATAACCCTGCAGCTCCTGGTCAACATTCCCTTCTCTGCGTGGCCAGGGTGTGCTCTGTATAACCACTGCAGCTCCTGGTCAACATTCCCATCTCTGTGTGGACAGGGTGTGCTCTGTTTAACCCCTGCAGCTCCTGGTCAACATTCCCATCTCTGTGTGGCCAGGGTGTGCTCTGTATAACCCCTGCAGCTCCTGGTCAACATTCCCATCTCTGTGTGGCCAGGGTGTGCTCTGTATAAACCCTGCTCCTGGTCAACATTCCCATCTCTGTGTGGCCAGGGTGTGCTCAGTATAACTCCTGCAGCTCCTGGTCGACATTCCCATCTCTGTGTGTCGAGGGTGTGCTCTGTATAACTCCTGCAGCTTTGGGTCAACATTCCAGTCTCTGTGTGGCCAGGGTGTGCTCTGTGTAACCCCTGCAGCTCCTGGTCAACATTCCCATCTCTGTGTGGCCAGGGTGTGCTCTGTATAACCCCTGCAGCTCCTGGTCAACATTCCCATCCCTGTGTGGCCAGGATGTGCACTGTATAACCCCAGCAGCTCCTGGTCAACATTCCCATCTCTGTGTGTGGTCAGGGGATGCTCTGTATAACTCCTACAGCTCCTGGTCAACATTCCCATCTGTGCTTGGCCAGGATGTGCTCTGTATACCCCTGCAGCTCCTGGTCAACATTCCCATCTCTGTGTGGCCAGGCTGTGCTCTGTATAACCCCTGCAGCTCCTGGTCAACATTCCCATCTCTGTGTGGCAAGGGTGTGCTCTGTATAACCCTAGCAGCTCCTGGTCAACATTCTCATATCTGTGTGGCCAGCGTGTGCTCTGTATAACCCCAGCAACTCCTGGTCAACATTCCCATCTCTGTGTGGCCAGGGTGTGCTCTGTATAACCCCAGCATCTCCTGGTCAACATTACCATCTCTGTGTGGCCAGGGTGTGCTCTGTTCAACCCCTGCAGCTCCTGGTCAACATTCCCATCTCTGTGTGTCCAGGGTGTGCTCTGTATAACCCCTGCAGCTCCTGGTCAACATTCCCATCTCTGTGTGGCCAGGGTGTGCTCTGTATAACCCCTGCAGTTACTGGTTCACATTCCCATCTCTGTGTGTGGCCAGGATGTGCTCTGTATAACTCCTGCAGCTCCTGGTCAACATTCCCATATATGAGTGGCCAGGGTGTGCTCTGTCTAACCCCTGCAGCTCCTGGTCAACATTTCCATCTCTGTGTGTGGCCAGGGTGTGCTCTGTATAACTCCTGCAGCTCCTGGTCAACATGTCCTTCTCTGTGTGTCCAGGGTGTGCTCTGTGTAACCCCAGTAGCTCCTGGTCAACATTCCCATCTCTGTCTGGCCAGGGTGTGCTCTGTATAACCCCTGCAGCTCCTGGTCAACATTCCCATCTCTGTGTGTCCAGGGTGTGCTCTGTATAACCCCTGCAGCTCCTGGTCAACATTCCCATCTCTGTGTGGCCAGGGTGTGCTCTGTATAATCCCTGCAGCTCCTGGTCAACATTCCCATCTCTGTGTGTCCATGGTTTGCTCTGTATAACCCCTGCAGGTCCTGGTCAACATTCCAATCTCTGTGTGACCAGGGTGTGCTCTGTATAACCCCTGCAGCTCCTGGTTAACATTCCAATCTCTGTGTGTGGCCAGGATGTGCTCTGCATAACTCCTGCAGCTCCTGGTCAACATGTCATTCTCTGTGTGTCCAGGGTGTGCTCTGTGTAACCCCAGTAGCTCCTGGCCAACATTCCCATCTCTGTGTGGCCAATGTGTTCACTGTATAACACCTGCAGCTCCTATTCAACATTCTCATCTCTGTGTGACCAGTGTGTGCTCTGTATAACCCCTGCAGCTCCTGGTCAACATTCCCATCTCTGTGTGGCCAGGGTGTGCTCTATATAACCCTAGCAGCTCCTGGTCAACATTCCCATATATGTGTGGCCAGGGTGTGCTCTGCATAACCCCAGCAGCTCCTGGTCAACATTCCCATCTCTGTGTGGCCAGGGTGTGCTCTGTATAACCCCTGCAGCTCCTGGTCAACATTCCCATCTCTGTGTGTCCAGGGTGTGCTCTGTATAACCCCTGCAGCTCCTGGTCGACATTCCCATCTCTGTCTGGCCAGGGTGTGCTCTGGATAACCCCTGCAGCTCCTGGTCAACATTCCCATCTCTGTGTGGCCAGGATGTGCACTGTATAACCCCAGCAGCTCCTGGTCAACATTCCCATCTCTGTGTGTGGTCAGGGTGTGCTCTGTATAACTCCTGCAGCTCCTGGTCAACATTCCCATCTCTGCTTGGCCAGGATGTGCTCTGTATACCCCTGCAGCTCCTGGTCAACATTCCCATCTCTGTGTGGCCAGGCTGTGCTCTGTATACCCCTGCAGCTCCTGGTCAACATTCCCATCTCTGTGTGGCCAGGCTGTGCTCTGTATAACCCCTGCAGCTCCTGGTCAACATTCCCATTTCTGTGTGGCCAGGGTGTGCTCTGTTTAACCCCTACAGCTCCTGGTCAACATTCCCATCTCTATGTGTCCAGGGTGTGCTCTGTATAACACCTGCAGCTCCTGGTCAACATTCCCATCTCTGTGTGGCCAGGGTGTGCTCTGATTAATCCCTGCAGCTCCTGGTCAACATTCCCATCTCTGTGTGTCCATGGTTTGCTCTGTGTAACTCCTGCAGGTCCTGGTCAACATTCCCATCTCTGTGTGACCAGGGTGTGCTCCGTATAACCCCTGCAGCTCCTGGTTAACATTCCCATCTCTGTGTGTGGCCAGGGTGTGCTCTGTATAACTCCTGCCGCTCCTGGTCAACATTCCCATATCTGAGTGGCCAGGGTGTGCTCAGTATAACTCCTGGTCAACATTCCCATATCTGAGTGGCCAGGGTGTGCTCTGTTTAACCCCTGCAGCTCCTATTCAACATTCCCATCTCTGTGTGACCAGGGTGTGCTCTGTATAACCCCTGCAGCTCCTGGTCAACATTCCCATCTCTGTGTGGCCAGGGTGTTCTCTGTGTAACCCCTGCAGCTCCTGGTCAACATTCCCATCTCTGTGTGGCCAGAGTGTGCTCTGTATAACCCCTGCAGCTCCTGGTCAACATTCCCATCTCTGTGTGGCCAGGGTGTGCTCAGTATAACCCCTGCACCTCCTGGTCGACATTCCCATCTCTGTGTGTCGAGGGTGTGCTCTGTATAACCCTAGCAGCTCCTGGTCAACATTCCCATATCTGTGTGGCCAGGGTGTGCTCTGTATAACCCCAGCAGCTCCTGGTCAACATTCCCATCTCTGTGTGGCCAGGGTGTGCTCTGTTTAACCCCTGCAGCTCCTGGTCAACATTCCCATCTCTGTGTGTCCAGGGTGTGCTCTGTATAACCACTGCAGCTCCTGGTCAACATTCCCATCTCTGTGTGGCCTGGGTGTGCTCTGTATAACCCCTGCAGCTCCTGGTCAACATTCCCATCTCTGTGTGGCCAGGATGTGCACTGCATAACCCCAGCAGCTCCTGGTCAACATTCCCATCTCTGTGTGCGGTCAGGGTGTGCTCTGTATAACTCCTGCAGCTCCTGGTCAACATTCCCATCTCTGCTTGGCCAGGCTGTGCTCTGTATAACCGCTGCAGCTCCTGGTCAACATTCCCAACTCTGTGTGGCCAGGCTGTGCTCTGTATAACCCCTGCAGCTCCTGGTCAACATTCCCATATCTGTGTGGCAAGGATGTGCACTGTATAACCCCTGCAGCTCCTGGTCAACATTCCCATATCTGTGTGGCCAGGGTGTGCTCTGTATAACCCCAGCATCTCCAGGTCAACATTCCCATCTCTGTGTATCCAGGGTATGCTCTGTATAACCCCAGCAGCTCCTGGTCAACATTCCCATCTCTGTCTGGCCAGGGTGTGCTCTGTTTAACCCCTGCAGCTCCTGGTCAACATTCCCATCTCTGTGTGTCCAGGGTGTGCTCTGTATAACACCTGCAGCTCCTGGTCAACATTCCCATCTCTGTGTGGCCAGGGTGTGCTCTGTATAATCCCTGCAGCTCCTGGTCAACATTCCCATCTCTGTGTGACCATGGTTTGCTCTGTATAACCCTAGCAGCTCCTGGTCAACATTCCCATATCTGTGTGGCCAGGGTGTGCTCTGTATAACCCCAGCAGCTCCTGGTCAACATTCCCATCTCTGTGTATCCAGGCTGTGCTCTGTATAACCCTAGCAGTCCTGGTCAACATTCCCATCTCTGTGTGGTCAGGGTGTGCTCTGTATAACTACTGCAGCACCTGGTCAACATTCCTATCTCTGTGTGTCCAGGGTGTGCTCTGTATACCCCTGCAGCTCCTCGTCAACATTTCCATCTCTGTGTGTGGCCAGGGTGTGCTCTGTATAACTCCTGCAGCTCCTGGTCAACATTCCCATCTCTGTGTGGCCAGGGAGTGCTCTGTATAACTCCTGCAGCTCCTGGTCAACATGTCCTTCTCTGTGAGGCCAGGTGGCACTCTGTATAACCCCTGCAGCTCCTGGTCAACATTCCCATCTGTGTGTGTGGTCAGGGTGTGCTCTGTATAACTCCTGCAGCTCCTGGTTAACATTCCCATTTCTGTGTGGCCAGGGTGTGCTCTGTATAACACCTGCAGCTCCTGGTTAACATTCCCATTTCTGTGTGTGGCCAGTATGTGCTTTGTATAACTCCTGCATTTCCTGGTCAACATTCCCATCTCTGTGTGGCCAGGGTGTGCTCTGTATAACCCCTGCAGCTCCTGGTCTACATTCCCGTCTCTGTGTGGCCAGGGTGTGCTCTGTATAACTCCTGCAGCTCCTGGTCAACAGGTCCTTCTCTGTGAGGCCAGGGTGTGCTCTGTATAATCCCTGCAGCTCCTGGTCAACATTACCATCTCTGTGTGGCCAGGTTGTGTTCTGTATAACTCCTGGTCAACACTCCCATCTCTGTGTGGCCAGGGTGTGCTCAGTATAACCCCTGCAGCTCCTGGTCAACATTCCCATCTGTGTGTGCCCAGGGTGTTCTCTGTATAACTCCTCAGCTCCTGGTCAACATTCCCATCTCTGTGTGGCCAGTGTGTGCTCTGTATAACCCCTGCAGCTCTGGTGAACATTCCCATCTCTGTGTGGCCAGGGTGTGCTCTGTATAACCCCTGCAGCTCCTGGTCAACATTCCCATCCCTGTGTGGCCAGGATGTGCTCTGTATACTCCTGCAGCTCCTGGTCAACATTCCCATCTCTGTGTGGCCAGGGTGTGTTCTGTATATCCCTTGCAGCTCCTGGTCAACATTCCCATCTCTGTGTGGCCAGGGTGTGCTCTGTATAACCCCTGCAGCTCCTGGTCAACATTCCCATCTCTGTGTGGCCAGGATGTGCTCTGTATACTCCTGCAGCACCTGGTCAACATTCCCATCTCTGTGTGGCCAGGATGTGCTTTGTATACTCCTGCTGCTCCTGGTCAACATTACCATCTCTGTGTGGCCAGGATGTGCACTGTATAATCCCAGTAGCTCCTGGTCAACATTCCCATCTCTGTGTGTGGTCAGGGTGTGCTCTGTATAACTCCTGCAGGTCCTGGTCAACATTCCCATCTCTGTGTGGCCAGGGTGTGCTCTGTATAACCCCTGCAGCTCATGGTTAACATTCCCATCTCTGTGTGTGGTCAGTATGTGCTTTGTATAACCCCTGCAGCTCCTGGTCAACAATACCATATCTGTGTGGCCAGGGTGTGTTCTGTATAACCCCTGCAACTCCTGGTCAACATTCCCATCTCTGTGTGGCCAGGTTGTGCTCTGTATAACCCCTGCAGCTCCTGGTCAGCATTCCCATCTGTGTGTGTGCCCAGGGTGTGCTCTGTATAACCCCTGCAGCTCCTGGTCAACATTCCCATCTGTGTGTGTGTCCTTGGTGTGCTCTGCATAACCCCTGCAACTTCTGGTTAACATTCCCATCTCTGTGTGGCCAGGGTGTGCACTGTATAACCCCTGCAGCTCATGGTCAACATTCCCAACTCTGTTTGTGCCCAGGGTGTGCTCTGTATAACCCCATCAGCTTCTGGTCAACATTCCCGTCTCTGTGTGGCCAGGGTGTGCTCTGTATACTCCTGCAGCTCCTGGTCAACATTCCCTTCTCTTTGTGGCCAGGGTGTGCTCTGTATAACCCCTGCAACTCCTGGTCAACATTCCCATGTCTGTGTGGACTGGGTGTGCTCTGTATAACCACTGCAGCTCCTGGTCAACATTCCCATCTCTGTGTGGACAGGGTGTGCTCTGTTTAACCCCTGCAGCTCCTGGTCAACATTCCCATCTCTGTGTGGCCAGGGTGTGCTCTGTATAACCCCTGCAGCTCCTGGTCAACATTCCCATCTCTGTGTGGCCAGGGTGTGCTCTGTATAAACCCTGCTCCTGGTCAACATTCCCATCTCTGTGTGGCCAGGGTGTGCTCTGTATAACCCATGCAACTCCTGGTCAACATTCCCATGTCTGTGTGGCCAGGGTGTGCTCTGTATAACCCTGCAGCTCCTGGTCAACATTCCCTTCTCTGTGTGGCCAGGGTGTGCTCTGTATAACCCTGCAGCTCCTGGTCAACATTCCCTTCTCTGTGTGGCCGGGGTGTGCTCTGTATAACCCTGCAGCTCCTGGTCAACATTCCCTTCTCTGTGTGGCCAGGGTGTGCTCTGTATAACCCCTGCAACTCCTGGTCAACATTCCCATGTCTGTGTGGACTGGGTGTGCTCTGTATAACCCCTGCAGCTCCTGGTCAACATTCCCATCTCTGTGTGGACAGGGTGTGCTCTGTTTAACCCCTGCAGCTCCTGGTCAACATTCCCATCTCTGTGTGGCCAGGGTGTGCTCAGTATAACTCCTGCAGCTCCTGGTCGACATTCCCATCTCTGTGTGTCGAGGGTGTGCTCTGTATAACTCCTGCAGCTTTGGGTCAACATTCCAGTCTCTGTGTGGCCAGGGTGTGCTCTGTGTAACCCCTGCAGCTCCTGGTCAACATTCCCATCCCTGTGTGGCCAGGATGTGCACTGTATAAATCCAGCAGCTCCTGGTCAACATTCCCATCTCTGTGTGTGGTCAGGGGATGCTCTGTATAACTCCTACAGCTCCTGGTCAACATTCCCATCTGTGCTTGGCCAGGGTGTGCTCTGTATAACCCCTGCAGCTCCTGGTCAACATTCCCATCTCTGTGTGGCCAGGGTGTGCTCTGTATAAACCCTGCTCCTGGTCAACATTCCCATCTCTGTGTGGCCAGGGTGTGCTCTGTATAACCCCTGCAACTCCTGGTCAACATTCCCATGTCTGTGTGGCCAGGGTGTGCCCTGTATTACCCTGCAGCTCCTGGTCAACATTCCCATCCCTGTGTGGCCAGGATGTGCACTGTATAAATCCAGCAGCTCCTGGTCAACATTCCCATCTCTGTGTGTGGTCAGGGGATGCTCTGTATAACTCCTACAGCTCCTGGTCAACATTCCCATCTGTGCTTGGCCAGGGTGTGCTCTGTATAACCCCTGCAGGTCCTGGTCAACATTCCCATCTCTGTGTGGCCAGGGTGTGCTCTGTATAAACCCTGCTCCTGGTCAACATTCCCATCTCTGTGTGGCCAGGGTGTGCTCTGTATAACCCCTGCAACTCCTGGTCAACATTCCCATGTCTGTGTGGCCAGGGTGTGCTCTGTATTACCCCTGCAGCTCCTGGTCAACATTCCCTTCTCTGTGTGGCCAGGGTGTGCTCTGTATAACCCTGCAGCTCCTGGTCAACATTCCCTTCTCTGTGTGGCCAGGGTGTGCTCTGTATAACCCTGCAGCTCCTGGTCAACATTCCCTTCTCTGTGTGGCCAGGGTGTGCTCTGTATAACCCTGCAGCTCCTGGTCAACATTCCCTTCTCTGTGTGGCCAGGGTGTGCTCTGTATAACCCTGCAGCTCCTGGTCAACATTCCCTTCTCTGTGTGGCCAGGGTGTGCTCTGTATAACCCCAGCAGCTCCTGGTCAACATTCCCATGTCTGTGTGGACTGGGTGTGCTCTGTATAACCACTGCAGCTCCTGGTCAACATTCCCATCTCTGTGTGGACAGGGTGTGCTCTGTTTAACCCCTGCAGCTCCTGGTCAACATTCCCATCTCTGTGTGGCCAGGGTGTGCTCTGTATAACCCCTGCAGCTCCTGGTCAACATTCCCATCTCTGTGTGGCCAGGGTGTGCTCTGTATAAACCCTGCTCCTGGTCAACATTCCCATCTCTGTGTGGCCAGGGTGTGCTCTGTATAACTCCTGCAGCTCCTGGTCAACATGTCCTTCTCTGTGTGTCCAGGGTGTGCTCTGTGTAACCCCTGCAGCTCCTGGTCAACATTCCCATCTCTGCGTGGCCAGGGTGTGCTCAGTATAACTCCTGCAGCTCCTGGTCGACATTCCCATCTCTGTGTGTCGAGGGTGTGCTCTGTATAACTCCTGCAGCTTTGGGTCAACATTCCAGTCTCTGTGTGGCCAGGGTGTGCTCTGTGTAACCCCTGCAGCTCCTGGTCAACATTCCCATCTCTGTGTGGCCAGGGTGTGCTCTGTATAACCCCTGCAGCTCCTGGTCAACATTCCCATTCCTGTGTGGCCAGGATGTGCACTGTATAACCCCAGCAGCTCCTGGTCAACATTCCCATGTCTGTGTGGACTGGGTGTGCTCTGTATAACCACTGCAGCTCCTGGTCAACATTCCCATCTCTGTGTGGACAGGGTGTGCTCTGTTTAACCCCTGCAGCTCCTGGTCAACATTCCCATCTCTGTGTGGCCAGGGTGTGCTCTGTATAACCCCTGCAGCTCCTGGTCAACATTCCCATCTCTGTGTGGCCAGGGTGTGCTCTGTATAAACCCTGCTCCTGGTCAACATTCCCATCTCTGTGTGGCCAGGGTGTGCTCTGTATAACCCATGCAACTCCTGGTCAACATTCCCATGTCTGTGTGGCCAGGGTGTGCTCTGTATAACCCTGCAGCTCCTGGTCAACATTCCCTTCTCTGTGTGGCCAGGGTGTGCTCTGTATAACCCTGCAGCTCCTGGTCAACATTCCCTTCTCTGTGTGGCCGGGGTGTGCTCTGTATAACCCTGCAGCTCCTGGTCAACATTCCCTTCTCTGTGTGGCCAGGGTGTGCTCTGTATAACCCCTGCAACTCCTGGTCAACATTCCCATGTCTGTGTGGACTGGGTGTGCTCTGTATAACCCCTGCAGCTCCTGGTCAACATTCCCATCTCTGTGTGGACAGGGTGTGCTCTGTTTAACCCCTGCAGCTCCTGGTCAACATTCCCATCTCTGTGTGGCCAGGGTGTGCTCAGTATAACTCCTGCAGCTCCTGGTCGACATTCCCATCTCTGTGTGTCGAGGGTGTGCTCTGTATAACTCCTGCAGCTTTGGGTCAACATTCCAGTCTCTGTGTGGCCAGGGTGTGCTCTGTGTAACCCCTGCAGCTCCTGGTCAACATTCCCATCCCTGTGTGGCCAGGATGTGCACTGTATAAATCCAGCAGCTCCTGGTCAACATTCCCATCTCTGTGTGTGGTCAGGGGATGCTCTGTATAACTCCTACAGCTCCTGGTCAACATTCCCATCTGTGCTTGGCCAGGGTGTGCTCTGTATAACCCCTGCAGCTCCTGGTCAACATTCCCATCTCTGTGTGGCCAGGGTGTGCTCTGTATAAACCCTGCTCCTGGTCAACATTCCCATCTCTGTGTGGCCAGGGTGTGCTCTGTATAACCCCTGCAACTCCTGGTCAACATTCCCATGTCTGTGTGGCCAGGGTGTGCCCTGTATTACCCTGCAGCTCCTGGTCAACATTCCCATCCCTGTGTGGCCAGGATGTGCACTGTATAAATCCAGCAGCTCCTGGTCAACATTCCCATCTCTGTGTGTGGTCAGGGGATGCTCTGTATAACTCCTACAGCTCCTGGTCAACATTCCCATCTGTGCTTGGCCAGGGTGTGCTCTGTATAACCCCTGCAGCTCCTGGTCAACATTCCCATCTCTGTGTGGCCAGGGTGTGCTCTGTATAAACCCTGCTCCTGGTCAACATTCCCATCTCTGTGTGGCCAGGGTGTGCTCTGTATAACCCCTGCAACTCCTGGTCAACATTCCCATGTCTGTGTGGCCAGGGTGTGCTCTGTATTACCCCTGCAGCTCCTGGTCAACATTCCCTTCTCTGTGTGGCCAGGGTGTGCTCTGTATAACCCTGCAGCTCCTGGTCAACATTCCCTTCTCTGTGTGGCCAGGGTGTGCTCTGTATAACCCTGCAGCTCCTGGTCAACATTCCCTTCTCTGTGTGGCCAGGGTGTGCTCTGTATAACCCTGCAGCTCCTGGTCAACATTCCCTTCTCTGTGTGGCCAGGGTGTGCTCTGTATAACCCTGCAGCTCCTGGTCAACATTCCCTTCTCTGTGTGGCCAGGGTGTGCTCTGTATAACCCCTGCAACTCCTGGTCAACATTCCCATGTCTGTGTGGACTGGGTGTGCTCTGTATAACCCCTGCAGCTCCTGGTCAACATTCCCTTCTCTGTGTGGCCAGGGTGCGCTCTGTATAACCCCTGCAGCTCCTGGTCAACATTCCCATCTATGTGTGGCCAGTGTGTGCTCTGTATAACCCCTGCAGCTCCTGGTCAACATTCCCATCTGTGTGTGTGTCCTTGGTGTGCTCTGCATAACCCCTGCAACTTCTGGTTAACATTCCCATCTCTGTGTGGCCAGGGTGTGCACTGTATAACCCCTGCAGCTCATGGTCAAAATTCCCAACTCTGTTTGTGCCCAGGGTGTGCTCTGTATAACCCCATCAGCTTCTGGTCAACATTCCCGTCTCTGTGTGGCCAGGGTGTGCTCTGTATACTCCTGCAGCTCCTGGTCAACATTCCCTTCTCTGTGTGGCCAGGGTGTGCTCTGTATAACCCCTGCAACTCCTGGTCAACATTCCCATATCTGTGTGGACTGGGTGTGCTCTGTATAACCACTGCAGCTCCTGGTCAACATTCCCATCTCTGTGTGGACAGGGTGTGCTCTGTTTAACCCCTGCAGCTCCTGGTCAACATTCCCATCTCTGTGTGGCCAGGGTGTGCTCTGTATAACCCCTGCAGCTCCTGGTCAACATTCCCATCTCTGTGTGGCCAGGGTGTGCTCTGTATAAACCCTGCTCCTGGTCAACATTCCCATCTCTGTGTGGCCAGGGTGTGCTCTGTATAACCCCTGCAACTCCTGGTCAACATTCCCATGTCTGTGTGGCCAGGGTGTGCTCTGTATAACCCTGCAGCTCCTGGTCAACATTCCCTTCTCTGTGTGGCCAGGGTGTGCTCTGTATAACCCTGCAGCTCCTGGTCAACATTCCCTTCTCTGTGTGGCCACGGTGTGCTCTGTATAACCCTGCAGCTCCTGGTCAACATTCCCTTCTCTGTGTGGCCAGGGTGTGCTCTGTATAACCCCTGCAACTCCTGGTCAACATTCCCATGTCTGTGTGGACTGGGTGTGCTCTGTATAACCCCTGCAGCTCCTGGTCAACATTCCCATCTCTGTGTGGACAGGGTGTGCTCTGTTTAACCCCTGCAGCTCCTGGTCAACATTCCCATCTCTGTGTGGCCAGGGTGTGCTCTGTATAACCCCTGCAGCTCCTGGTCAACATTCCCATCTCTGTGTGGCCAGGATGTGCTCTGTATAAACCCTGCTCCTGGTCAACATTCCCATCTCTGTGTGGCCAGGGTGTGCTCTGTATAACCCCTGCAGCTCCTGGATCACATTCCCATCTCTGTGTGTGGCCAGGATGTGCTCTGTATAACTCCTGCAGCTCCTGGTCAACATTCCCATATCTGAGTGGCCAGGGTGTGCTCTGTATAACTCCTGCAGCTCCTGGTCAACATGTCCTTCTCTGTGTGTCCAGGGTGTGCTCTGTGTAACCCCAGTAGCTCCTGGTCAACATTCCCATCTCTGTGTGGCCAGGGTGTGCTCTGTATAACCCCTGCAGCTCCTGGTCAACATTCCCATCTCTGCGTGGCCAGGGTGTGCTCAGTATAACTCCTGCAGCTCCTGGTCGACATTCCCATCTCTGTGTGTCGAGGGTGTGCTCTGTATAACTCCTGCAGCTTTGGGTCAACATTCCAGTCTCTGTGTGGCCAGGGTGTGCTCTGTTTAACCCCTGCAGCTCCTGGTCAACATTCCCATCTCTGTGTGGCCAGGGTGTGCTCTGTATAACCCCTGCAGCTCCTGGTCAACATTCCCATTCCTGTGTGGCCAGGATGTGCACTGTATAACCCCAGCAGCTCCTGGTCAACATTCCCATCTCTGTGTGTGGTCAGGGGATGCTCTGTATAACTCCTACAGCTCCTGGTCAACATTCCCATCTGTGCTTGGCCAGGGTGTGCTCTGTATAACCCCTGCAGCTCCTGGTCAACATTCCCATCTCTGTGTGGCCAGGGTGTGCTCTGTATAAACCCTGCTCCTGGTCAACATTCCCATCTCTGTGTGGCCAGGGTGTGCTCTGTATAACCCCTGCAACTCCTGGTCAACATTCCCATGTCTGTGTGGCCAGGGTGTGCTCTGTATAACCCTGCAGCTCCTGGTCAACATTCCCTTCTCTGTGTGGCCAGGGTGTGCTCTGTATAACCCTGCAGCTCCTGGTCAACATTCCCTTCTCTGTGTGGCCAGGGTGTGCTCTGTATAACCCTGCAGCTCCTGGTCAACATTCCCTTCTCTGTGTGGCCAGGGTGTGCTCTGTATAACCCCTGCAACTCCTGGTCAACATTCCCATGTCTGTGTGGACTGGGTGTGCTCTGTATAACCCCTGCAGCTCCTGGTCAACATTCCCATCTCTGTGTGGACAGGGTGTGCTCTGTTTAACCCCTGCAGCTCCTGGTCAACATTCCCATCTCTGTGTGGCCAGGGTGTGCTCTGTATAACCCCTGCAGCTCCTGGTCAACATTCCCATCTATGTGTGGCCAGGGTGTGCTCTGTATAAACCCTGCTCCTGGTCAACATTCCCATCTCTGTGTGGCCAGGATGTGCTCTGTATAACTCCTGCAGCTCCTGGTCAACATTCCCATCTCTGTGTGGCCAGGGTGTGCTCTGTATAACCCCTGCAGCTCCTGGTCAACATTTCCATCTCTGTGTGTGGCCAGGGTGTGCTCTGTATATCTCCTGCAGCTCCTGGTCAACATGTCCTTCTCTGTGTGTCCAGGGTGTGCTCTGTGTAACCCCAGTAGCTCCTGGTCAACATTCCCATCTCTGTGTGGCCAGGGTGTGCTCTGTATAACCCCTGCAGCTCCTGGTCAACATTCCCATCTCTGTGTGGCCAGTGTGTGCTCTGTATAACCCCTGCAGCTCCATGTCAACATTCCCATCTGTGTGTGTGTCCTTGGTGTGCTCTGCATAACCCCTGCAACTTCTGGTTAACATTCCCATCTCTGTGTGGCCAGGGTGTGCACTGTATAACCCCTGCAGCTCATGGTCAACATTCCCAACTCTGTTTGTGCCCAGGGTGTGCTCTGTATAACCCCATCAGCTTCTGGTCAACATTCCCGTCTCTGTGTGGCCAGGGTGTGCTCTGTATACTCCTGCAGCTCCTGGTCAACATTCCCTTCTCTGTGTGGCCAGGGTGTGCTCTGTATAACCCCTGCAGCTCCTGGTCAACATTCCCATCTCTGTGTGGCCATGATGTGCTCTGTATAAACCCTGCTCCTGGTCAACATTCCCATCTCTGTGTGGCCAGGGTGTGCTCTGTATAACCCCTGCAGCTCCTGGATCACATTCCCATCTCTGTGTGTGGCCAGGATGTGCTCTGTATAACTCCTGCAGCTCCTGGTCAACATTCCCATATCTGAGTGGCCAGGGTGTGCTCTGTATAACTCCTGCAGCTCCTGGTCAACATCTCCTTCTCTGTGTGTCCAGGGTGTGCTCTGTGTAACCCCAGTAGCTCCTGGTCAACATTCCCATCTCTGTGTGGCCAGGGTGTGCTCTGTATAACCCCTGCAGCTCCTGGTCAACATTCCCATCTCTGTGTGGCCAAGGTGTGCTCAGTATAACTCCTGCAGCTCCTGGTCGACATTCCCATCTCTGTGTGTCGAGGGTGTGCTCTGTATAACTCCTGCAGCTTTGGGTCAACATTCCAGTCTCTGTGTGGCCAGGGTGTGCTCTGTGTAACCCCTGCAGCTCCTGGTCAACATTCCCATCTCTGTGTGGCCAGGGTGTGCTCTGTATAACCCCTGCAGCTCCTGGTCAACATTCCCATTCCTGTGTGGCCAGGATGTGCACTGTATAACCCCAGCAGCTCCTGGTCAACATTCCCATCTCTGTGTGTGGTCAGGGGATGCTCTGTATAACTCCTACAGCTCCTGGTCAACATTCCCATCTGTGCTTGGCCAGGGTGTGCTCTGTATAATCCCAGCAGCTCCTGGTTAACATTCCCATCTCTGTGTGGCCAGGGTGTGCTCTGTATAAACCCTGCTCCTGGTCAACATTCCCATCTCTGTGTGGCCAGGGTGTGCTCTGTATAAACCCTGCTCCTGGTCAACATTCCCATCTCTGTGTGGCCAGGGTGTGCTCTGTATAACCCCTGCAACTCCTGGTCAACATTCCCATGTCTGTGTGGCCAGGGTGTGCTCTGTATAACCCTGCAGCTCCTGGTCAACATTCCCTTCTCTGTGTGGCCAGGGTGTGCTCTGTATAACCCTGCAGCTCCTGGTCAACATTCCCTTCTCTGTGTGGCCAGGGTGTGCTCTGTATAACCCTGCAGCTCCTGGTCAACATTCCCTTCTCTGTGTGGCCAGGGTGTGCTCTGTATAACCCCTGCAACTCCTGGTCAACATTCCCATGTCTGTGTGGACTGGGTGTGCTCTGTATAACCCCTGCAGCTCCTGGTCAACATTCCCATCTCTGTGTGGACAGGGTGTGCTCTGTTTAACCCCTGCAGCTCCTGGTCAACATTCCCATCTCTGTGTGGCCAGGGTGTGCTCTGTATAACCCCTGCAGCTCCTGGTCAACATTCCCATCTCTGTGTGGCCAGGGTGTGCTCTGTATAAACCCTGCTCCTGGTCAACATTCCCATCTCTGTGTGGCCAGGATGTGCTCTGTATAACTCCTGCAGCTCCTGGTCAACATTCCCATCTCTGTGTGGCCAGGGTGTGCTCTGTATAACCCCTGCAGCTCCTGGTCAACATTTCCATCTCTGTGTGTGGCCAGGGTGTGCTCTGTATATCTCCTGCAGCTCCTGGTCAACATGTCCTTCTCTGTGTGTCCAGGGTGTGCTCTGTGTAACCCCAGTAGCTCCTGGTCAACATTCCCATCTCTGTGTGGCCAGGGTGTGCTCTGTATAACCCCTGCAGCTCCTGGTCAACATTCCCATCTCTGTGTGGCCAGTGTGTGCTCTGTATAACCCCTGCAGCTCCTGGTCAACATTCCCATCTGTGTGTGTGTCCTTGGTGTGCTCTGCATAACCCCTGCAACTTCTGGTTAACATTCCCATCTCTGTGTGGCCAGGGTGTGCACTGTATAACCCCTGCAGCTCATGGTCAACATTCCCAACTCTGTTTGTGCCCAGGGTGTGCTCTGTATAACCCCATCAGCTTCTGGTCAACATTCCCGTCTCTGTGTGGCCAGGGTGTGCTCTGTATACTCCTGCAGCTCCTGGTCAACATTCCCTTCTCTGTGTGGCCAGGGTGTGCTCTGTATAACCCCTGCAACTCCTGGTCAACATTCCCATATCTGTGTGGACTGGGTGTGCTCTGTATAACCACTGCAGCTCCTGGTCAACATTCCCATCTCTGTGTGGACAGGGTGTGCTCTGTTTAACCCCTGCAGCTCCTGGTCAACATTCCCATCTCTGTGTGGCCAGGGTGTGCTCTGTATAACCCCTGCAGCTCCTGGTCAACATTCCCATCTCTGTGTGGCCAGGGTGTGCTCTGTATAAACCCTGCTCCTGGTCAACATTCCCATCTCTGTGTGGCCAGGGTGTGCTCTGTATAACCCCTGCAACTCCTGGTCAACATTCCCATGTCTGTGTGGCCAGGGTGTGCTCTGTATAACCCTGCAGCTCCTGGTCAACATTCCCTTCTCTGTGTGGCCAGGGTGTGCTCTGTATAACCCTGCAGCTCCTGGTCAACATTCCCTTCTCTGTGTGGCCACGGTGTGCTCTGTATAACCCTGCAGCTCCTGGTCAACATTCCCTTCTCTGTGTGGCCAGGGTGTGCTCTGTATAACCCCTGCAACTCCTGGTCAACATTCCCATGTCTGTGTGGACTGGGTGTGCTCTGTATAACCCCTGCAGCTCCTGGTCAACATTCCCATCTCTGTGTGGACAGGGTGTGCTCTGTTTAACCCCTGCAGCTCCTGGTCGACATTCCCATCTCTGTGTGTCGAGGGTGTGCTCTGTATAACTCCTGCAGCTTTGGGTCAACATTCCAGTCTCTGTGTGGCCAGGGTGTGCTCTGTGTAACCCCTGCAGCTCCTGGTCAACATTCCCATCTCTGTGTGGCCAGGGTGTGCTCTGTATAACCCCTGCAGCTCCTGGTCAACATTCCCATTCCTGTGTGGCCAGGATGTGCACTGTATAACCCCAGCAGCTCCTGGTCAACATTCCCATCTCTGTGTGTGGTCAGGGGATGCTCTGTATAACTCCTACAGCTCCTGGTCAACATTCCCATCTGTGCTTGGCCAGGGTGTGCTCTGTATAACCACTGCAGCTCCTGGTCAACATTCCCATCTCTGTGTGGCCAGGGTGTGCTCTGTATAAACCCTGCAACTCCTGGTCAACATTCCCATGTCTGTGTGGCCAGGGTGTGCTCTGTATAACCCTGCAGCTCCTGGTCAACATTCCCTTCTCTGTGTGGCCAGGGTGTGCTCTGTATAACCCTGCAGCTCCTGGTCAACATTCCCTTCTCTGTGTGGCCAGGGTGTGCTCTGTATAACCCTGCAGCTCCTGGTCAACATTCCCTTCTCTGTGTGGCCAGGGTGTGCTCTGTATAACACCTGCAACTCCTGGTCAACATTCCCATGTCTGTGTGGACTGGGTGTGCTCTGTATAACCCCTGCAGCTCCTGGTCAACATTCCCATCTCTGTGTGGACAGGGTGTGCTCTGTTTAACCCCTGCAGCTCCTGGTCAACATTCCAATCTCTGTGTGGCCAGGGTGTGCTCTGTATAACCCCTGCAGCTCCTGGTCAACATTCCCATCTCTGTGTGGCCAGGGTGTGCTCTGTATAAACCCTGCTCCTGGTCAACATTCCCATCTCTGTGTGGCCAGGGTGTGCTCTGTATAAACCCTGCTCCTGGTCAACATTCCCATCTCTGTGTGCGGCCAGGATGTGCTCTGTATAACTCCTGCAGCTCCTGGTCAACATTCCCATCTCTGTGTGGCCAGGGTGTGCTCTGTATAACCCCTGCAGCTCCTGGTCAACATTTCCATCTCTGTGTGTGGCCAGGGTGTGCTCTGTATATCTCCTGCAACTCCTGGTCAACATGTCCTTCGCTGTGTGTCCAGGGTGTGCTCTGTGTAACCCCAGTAGCTCCTGGTCAACATTCCCATCTCTGTGTGGCCAGGGTGTGCTCAGTATAACTCCTGCAGCTCCTGGTCGACATTCCCATCTCTGTGTGTCGAGGGTGTGCTCTGTATAACTCCTGCAGCTTTGGGTCAACATTCCAGTCTCTGTGTGGCCAGGGTGTTCTCTGTGTAACCCCTGCAGCTCCTGGTCAACATTCCCATCTCTGTGCGGCCAGGGTGTGCTCTGTATAACCCCTGCAGCTCCTGGTCAACATTCCCATCCCTGTGTGGCCAGGATGTGCACTGTATAACCCCTGCAGCTCCTGGTCAACATTCCCATCCCTGTGTGGCCAGGGTGTGCTCTGTATAACTCCTACAGCTCCTGGTCAACATTCCCATCTGTGCTTGGCCAGGATGTGCTCTGTATACCCCTGCAGCTCCTGGTCAACATTCCTATCTCTGTGTGGCCAGGCTGTGCTCTGTATAACCCCTGCAGCTCCTGGTCAACATTCCCATCTCTGTGTGGCAAGGCTGTGCTCTGTATAACCCTAGCAGCTCCTGGTCAACATTCTCATCTCTGTGTGGCCAGCGTGTGCTCTGCATAACCCCAGCAACTCCTGGTCAACATTCCCATCTGTGCTTGGCCAGGATGTGCTCTGTATAAGCCCTGCAGCTCCTGGTCAACATTCCCATCTCTGTGTGGCCAGGCTGTGCTCTGTATAACCCCTGCAGCTCCTGGTCAACATTCCCATCTCTGTGTGGCCAGGGTGTGCTCTGTATAACCCCAGCATCTCCTGGTCAACATTACCATCTCTGTGTGGCCAGGGTGTGCTCTGTTTAACCCCTGCAGCTCCTGGTCAACATTCCCATCTCTGTGTGGCCAGGGTGTGCTCTGTATAACCCCAGCATCTCCTGGTCAACATTACCATCTCTGTGTGGCCAGGGTGTGCTCTGTTTAACCCCTGCAGCTCCTGGTCAACATTCCCATCTCTGTGTGTCCAGGGTGTGCTCTGTATAACCCCTGCAGCTCCTGGTCAACATTCCCATCTCTGTGTGGCCAGGGTGTGCTCTGTATAACCCCTGCAGTTCCTGGTTCACATTCCCATCTCTGTGTGTGGCCAGGATGTGCTCTGTATAACTCCTGCAGCTCCTGGTCAACATTCCCATATCTGAGTGGCCAGGGTGTGCTCTGTATAACCCCTGCAGCTCCTGGTCAACATTTCCATCTCTGTGTGTGGCCAGGGTGTGCTCTGTATAACTCCTGCAGCTCCTGGTCAACATGTCCTTCTCTGTGTGTCCAGGGTGTGCTCTGTGTAACCCCAGTAGCTCCTGGTCAACATTCCCATCTCTGTGTGGCCAGGGTGTGCTCTGTATAACCCCTGCAGCTCCTGGTCAACATTCCCATCTCTGTGTGGCCAGGGTGTGCTCAGTATAACTCCTGCAGCTCCTGGTCGACATTCCCATCTCTGTGTGTGGTCAGGGGATGCTCTGTATAACTCCTACAGCTCCTGGTCAACATTCCCATCTGTGCTTGGCCAGGATGTGCTCTGTATACCCCTGCAGCTCCTGGTCAACATTCCCATCTCTGTGTGGCCAGGCTGTGCTCTGTATAACCCCTGCAGCTCCTGGTCAACATTCCCATCTCTGTGTGGCAAGGATGTGCTCTGTATAACCCTAGCAGCTCCTGGTCAACATTCCCATCTCTGTGTGGCCAGGCTGTGCTCTGTATAACCCCTGCAACTCCTGGTCAACATTCCCATCTCTGTGTGGCCAGGGTGTGCTCTGTATAACCCCAGCAGCTCCTGGTCAACATTACCATCTCTGTGTGGCCAGGGTGTGCTCTGTTTAACCCCTGCAGCTCCTGGTCAACATTCCCATCTCTGTGTGTCCAGGGTGTGCTCTGTATAACCCCTGCAGCTCCTGGTCAACATTCCCATCTCTGTGTGGCCAGGGTGTGCTCTGTATAATCCCTGCAGCTCCTGGTCAACATTCCCATCTCTGTGTGTCCATGGTTTGCTCTGTATAACCCCTGCAGGTCCTGGTTAACATTCCCATTTCTGTGTGGCCAGGGTGTGCTCTGTATAACCCCTGCAGCTCCTGGTTAACATTCCAATTTCTGTGTGTGGCCAGTATGTGCTTTGTATAACTCCTGCATTTCCTGGTCAACATTCCCATCTCTGTGTGGCCAGGGTGTGCTCTGTATAACCCCTGCAGCTCCTGGTCTACATTCCCGTCTCTGTGTGGCCAGGGTGTGCTCTGTATAACTCCTGCAGCTCCTGGTCAACAGGTCCTTCTCTGTGAGGCCAGGGTGTGCTCTGTATAATCCCTGCAGCTCCTGGTCAACATTACCATCTCTGTGTGGCCAGGTTGTGTTCTGTATAACTCCTGGTCAACACTCCCATCTCTGTGTGGCCAGGGTGTGCTCAGTATAACCCCTGCAGCTCCTGGTCAACATTCCCATCTGTGTGTGCCCAGGGTGTTCTCTGTATAACTCCTCAGCTCCTGGTCAACATTCCCATCTCTGTGTGGCCAGTGTGTGCTCTGTATAACCCCTGCAGCTCTGGTGAACATTCCCATCTCTGTGTGGCCAGGGTGTGCTCTGTATAACCCCTGCAGCTCCTGGTCAACATTCCCATCCCTGTGTGGCCAGGATGTGCTCTGTATACTCCTGCAGCTCCTGGTCAACATTCCCATCTCTGTGTGGCCAGGGTGTGTTCTGTATATCCCTTGCAGCTCCTGGTCAACATTCCCATCTCTGTGTGGCCAGGGTGTGCTCTGTATAACCCCTGCAGCTCCTGGTCAACATTCCCATCTCTGTGTGGCCAGGATGTGCTCTGTATACTCCTGCAGCACCTGGTCAACATTCCCATCTCTGTGTGGCCAGGATGTGCTTTGTATACTCCTGCTGCTCCTGGTCAACATTACCATCTCTGTGTGGCCAGGATGTGCACTGTATAATCCCAGTAGCTCCTGGTCAACATTCCCATCTCTGTGTGTGGTCAGGGTGTGCTCTGTATAACTCCTGCAGGTCCTGGTCAACATTCCCATCTCTGTGTGGCCAGGGTGTGCTCTGTATAACCCCTGCAGCTCATGGTTAACATTCCCATCTCTGTGTGTGGTCAGTATGTGCTTTGTATAACCCCTGCAGCTCCTGGTCAACAATACCATATCTGTGTGGCCAGGGTGTGTTCTGTATAACCCCTGCAACTCCTGGTCAACATTCCCATCTCTGTGTGGCCAGGTTGTGCTCTGTATAACCCCTGCAGCTCCTGGTCAGCATTCCCATCTGTGTGTGTGCCCAGGGTGTGCTCTGTATAACCCCTGCAGCTCCTGGTCAACATTTCCATCTGTGTGTGTGTCCTTGGTGTGCTCTGCATAACCCCTGCAACTTCTGGTTAACATTCCCATCTCTGTGTGGCCAGGGTGTGCACTGTATAACCCCTGCAGCTCATGGTCAACATTCCCAACTCTGTTTGTGCCCAGGGTGTGCTCTGTATAACCCCATCAGCTTCTGGTCAACATTCCCGTCTCTGTGTGGCCAGGGTGTGCTCTGTATACTCCTGCAGCTCCTGGTCAACATTCCCTTCTCTTTGTGGCCAGGGTGTGCTCTGTATAACCCCTGCAACTCCTGGTCAACATTCCCATGTCTGTGTGGACTGGGTGTGCTCTGTATAACCACTGCAGCTCCTGGTCAACATTCCCATCTCTGTGTGGACAGGGTGTGCTCTGTTTAACCCCTGCAGCTCCTGGTCAACATTCCCATCTCTGTGTGGCCAGGGTGTGCTCTGTATAACCCCTGCAGCTCCTGGTCAACATTCCCATCTCTGTGTGGCCAGGGTGTGCTCTGTATAAACCCTGCTCCTGGTCAACATTCCCATCTCTGTGTGGCCAGGGTGTGCTCTGTATAACCCATGCAACTCCTGGTCAACATTCCCATGTCTGTGTGGCCAGGGTGTGCTCTGTATAACCCTGCAGCTCCTGGTCAACATTCCCTTCTCTGTGTGGCCAGGGTGTGCTCTGTATAACCCTGCAGCTCCTGGTCAACATTCCCTTCTCTGTGTGGCCGGGGTGTGCTCTGTATAACCCTGCAGCTCCTGGTCAACATTCCCTTCTCTGTGTGGCCAGGGTGTGCTCTGTATAACCCCTGCAACTCCTGGTCAACATTCCCATGTCTGTGTGGACTGGGTGTGCTCTGTATAACCCCTGCAGCTCCTGGTCAACATTCCCATCTCTGTGTGGACAGGGTGTGCTCTGTTTAACCCCTGCAGCTCCTGGTCAACATTCCCATCTCTGTGTGGCCAGGGTGTGCTCAGTATAACTCCTGCAGCTCCTGGTCGACATTCCCATCTCTGTGTGTCGAGGGTGTGCTCTGTATAACTCCTGCAGCTTTGGGTCAACATTCCAGTCTCTGTGTGGCCAGGGTGTGCTCTGTGTAACCCCTGCAGCTCCTGGTCAACATTCCCATCCCTGTGTGGCCAGGATGTGCACTGTATAAATCCAGCAGCTCCTGGTCAACATTCCCATCTCTGTGTGTGGTCAGGGGATGCTCTGTATAACTCCTACAGCTCCTGGTCAACATTCCCATCTGTGCTTGGCCAGGGTGTGCTCTGTATAACCCCTGCAGCTCCTGGTCAACATTCCCATCTCTGTGTGGCCAGGGTGTGCTCTGTATAAACCCTGCTCCTGGTCAACATTCCCATCTCTGTGTGGCCAGGGTGTGCTCTGTATAACCCCTGCAACTCCTGGTCAACATTCCCATGTCTGTGTGGCCAGGGTGTGCTCTGTATTACCCTGCAGCTCCTGGTCAACATTCCCATCCCTGTGTGGCCAGGATGTGCACTGTATAAATCCAGCAGCTCCTGGTCAACATTCCCATCTCTGTGTGTGGTCAGGGGATGCTCTGTATAACTCCTACAGCTCCTGGTCAACATTCCCATCTGTGCTTGGCCAGGGTGTGCTCTGTATAACCCCTGCAGCTCCTGGTCAACATTCCCATCTCTGTGTGGCCAGGGTGTGCTCTGTATAAACCCTGCTCCTGGTCAACATTCCCATCTCTGTGTGGCCAGGGTGTGCTCTGTATAACCCCTGCAACTCCTGGTCAACATTCCCATGTCTGTGTGGCCAGGGTGTGCTCTGTATTACCCCTGCAGCTCCTGGTCAACATTCCCTTCTCTGTGTGGCCAGGGTGTGCTCTGTATAACCCTGCAGCTCCTGGTCAACATTCCCTTCTCTGTGTGGCCAGGGTGTGCTCTGTATAACCCTGCAGCTCCTGGTCAACATTCCCTTCTCTGTGTGGCCAGGGTGTGCTCTGTATAACCCTGCAGCTCCTGGTCAACATTCCCTTCTCTGTGTGGCCAGGGTGTGCTCTGTATAACCCTGCAGCTCCTGGTCAACATTCCCTTCTCTGTGTGGCCAGGGTGTGCTCTGTATAACCCCTGCAACTCCTGGTCAACATTCCCATGTCTGTGTGGACTGGGTGTGCTCTGTATAACCCCTGCAGCTCCTGGTCAACATTCCCTTCTCTGTGTGGCCAGGGTGCGCTCTGTATAACCCCTGCAGCTCCTGGTCAACATTCCCATCTCTGTGTGGCCAGTGTGTGCTCTGTATAACCCCTGCAGCTCCTGGTCAACATTCCCATCTGTGTGTGTGTCCTTGGTGTGCTCTGCATAACCCCTGCAACTTCTGGTTAACATTCCCATCTCTGTGTGGCCAGGGTGTGCACTGTATAACCCCTGCAGCTCATGGTCAAAATTCCCAACTCTGTTTGTGCCCAGGGTGTGCTCTGTATAACCCCATCAGCTTCTGGTCAACATTCCCGTCTCTGTGTGGCCAGGGTGTGCTCTGTATACTCCTGCAGCTCCTGGTCAACATTCCCTTCTCTGTGTGGCCAGGGTGTGCTCTGTATAACCCCTGCAACTCCTGGTCAACATTCCCATATCTGTGTGGACTGGGTGTGCTCTGTATAACCACTGCAGCTCCTGGTCAACATTCCCATCTCTGTGTGGACAGGGTGTGCTCTGTTTAACCCCTGCAGCTCCTGGTCAACATTCCCATCTCTGTGTGGCCAGGGTGTGCTCTGTATAACCCCTGCAGCTCCTGGTCAACATTCCCATCTCTGTGTGGCCAGGGTGTGCTCTGTATAAACCCTGCTCCTGGTCAACATTCCCATCTCTGTGTGGCCAGGGTGTGCTCTGTATAACCCCTGCAACTCCTGGTCAACATTCCCATGTCTGTGTGGCCAGGGTGTGCTCTGTATAACCCTGCAGCTCCTGGTCAACATTCCCTTCTCTGTGTGGCCAGGGTGTGCTCTGTATAACCCTGCAGCTCCTGGTCAACATTCCCTTCTCTGTGTGGCCACGGTGTGCTCTGTATAACCCTGCAGCTCCTGGTCAACATTCCCTTCTCTGTGTGGCCAGGGTGTGCTCTGTATAACCCCTGCAACTCCTGGTCAACATTCCCATGTCTGTGTGGACTGGGTGTGCTCTGTATAACCCCTGCAGCTCCTGGTCAACATTCCCATCTCTGTGTGGACAGGGTGTGCTCTGTTTAACCCCTGCAGCTCCTGGTCAACATTCCCATCTCTGTGTGGCCAGGGTGTGCTCTGTATAACCCCTGCAGCTCCTGGTCAACATTCCCATCTCTGTGTGGCCAGGATGTGCTCTGTATAAACCCTGCTCCTGGTCAACATTCCCATCTCTGTGTGGCCAGGGTGTGCTCTGTATAACCCCTGCAGCTCCTGGATCACATTCCCATCTCTGTGTGTGGCCAGGATGTGCTCTGTATAACTCCTGCAGCTCCTGGTCAACATTCCCATATCTGAGTGGCCAGGGTGTGCTCTGTATAACTCCTGCAGCTCCTGGTCAACATGTCCTTCTCTGTGTGTCCAGGGTGTGCTCTGTGTAACCCCAGTAGCTCCTGGTCAACATTCCCATCTCTGTGTGGCCAGGGTGTGCTCTGTATAACCCCTGCAGCTCCTGGTCAACATTCCCATCTCTGCGTGGCCAGGGTGTGCTCAGTATAACTCCTGCAGCTCCTGGTCGACATTCCCATCTCTGTGTGTCGAGGGTGTGCTCTGTATAACTCCTGCAGCTTTGGGTCAACATTCCAGTCTCTGTGTGGCCAGGGTGTGCTCTGTGTAACCCCTGCAGCTCCTGGTCAACATTCCCATCTCTGTGTGGCCAGGGTGTGCTCTGTATAACCCCTGCAGCTCCTGGTCAACATTCCCATTCCTGTGTGGCCAGGATGTGCACTGTATAACCCCAGCAGCTCCTGGTCAACATTCCCATCTCTGTGTGTGGTCAGGGGATGCTCTGTATAACTCCTACAGCTCCTGGTCAACATTCCCATCTGTGCTTGGCCAGGGTGTGCTCTGTATAACCCCTGCAGCTCCTGGTCAACATTCCCATCTCTGTGTGGCCAGGGTGTGCTCTGTATAAACCCTGCTCCTGGTCAACATTCCCATCTCTGTGTGGCCAGGGTGTGCTCTGTATAACCCCTGCAACTCCTGGTCAACATTCCCATGTCTGTGTGGCCAGGGTGTGCTCTGTATAACCCTGCAGCTCCTGGTCAACATTCCCTTCTCTGTGTGGCCAGGGTGTGCTCTGTATAACCCTGCAGCTCCTGGTCAACATTCCCTTCTCTGTGTGGCCAGGGTGTGCTCTGTATAACCCTGCAGCTCCTGGTCAACATTCCCTTCTCTGTGTGGCCAGGGTGTGCTCTGTATAACCCCTGCAACTCCTGGTCAACATTCCCATGTCTGTGTGGACTGGGTGTGCTCTGTATAACCCCTGCAGCTCCTGGTCAACATTCCCATCTCTGTGTGGACAGGGTGTGCTCTGTTTAACCCCTGCAGCTCCTGGTCAACATTCCCATCTCTGTGTGGCCAGGGTGTGCTCTGTATAACCCCTGCAGCTCCTGGTCAACATTCCCATCTATGTGTGGCCAGGGTGTGCTCTGTATAAACCCTGCTCCTGGTCAACATTCCCATCTCTGTGTGGCCAGGATGTGCTCTGTATAACTCCTGCAGCTCCTGGTCAACATTCCCATCTCTGTGTGGCCAGGGTGTGCTCTGTATAACCCCTGCAGCTCCTGGTCAACATTTCCATCTCTGTGTGTGGCCAGGGTGTGCTCTGTATATCTCCTGCAGCTCCTGGTCAACATGTCCTTCTCTGTGTGTCCAGGGTGTGCTCTGTGTAACCCCAGTAGCTCCTGGTCAACATTCCCATCTCTGTGTGGCCAGGGTGTGCTCTGTATAACCCCTGCAGCTCCTGGTCAACATTCCCATCTCTGTGTGGCCAGTGTGTGCTCTGTATAACCCCTGCAGCTCCATGTCAACATTCCCATCTGTGTGTGTGTCCTTGGTGTGCTCTGCATAACCCCTGCAACTTCTGGTTAACATTCCCATCTCTGTGTGGCCAGGGTGTGCACTGTATAACCCCTGCAGCTCATGGTCAACATTCCCAACTCTGTTTGTGCCCAGGGTGTGCTCTGTATAACCCCATCAGCTTCTGGTCAACATTCCCGTCTCTGTGTGGCCAGGGTGTGCTCTGTATACTCCTGCAGCTCCTGGTCAACATTCCCTTCTCTGTGTGGCCAGGGTGTGCTCTGTATAACCCCTGCAGCTCCTGGTCAACATTCCCATCTCTGTGTGGCCATGATGTGCTCTGTATAAACCCTGCTCCTGGTCAACATTCCCATCTCTGTGTGGCCAGGGTGTGCTCTGTATAACCCCTGCAGCTCCTGGATCACATTCCCATCTCTGTGTGTGGCCAGGATGTGCTCTGTATAACTCCTGCAGCTCCTGGTCAACATTCCCATATCTGAGTGGCCAGGGTGTGCTCTGTATAACTCCTGCAGCTCCTGGTCAACATGTCCTTCTCTGTGTGTCCAGGGTGTGCTCTGTGTAACCCCAGTAGCTCCTGGTCAACATTCCCATCTCTGTGTGGCCAGGGTGTGCTCTGTATAACCCCTGCAGCTCCTGGTCAACATTCCCATCTCTGTGTGGCCAGGGTGTGCTCAGTATAACTCCTGCAGCTCCTGGTCGACATTCCCATCTCTGTGTGTCGAGGGTGTGCTCTGTATAACTCCTGCAGCTTTGGGTCAACATTCCAGTCTCTGTGTGGCCAGGGTGTGCTCTGTGTAACCCCTGCAGCTCCTGGTCAACATTCCCATCTCTGTGTGGCCAGGGTGTGCTCTGTATAACCCCTGCAGCTCCTGGTCAACATTCCCATTCCTGTGTGGCCAGGATGTGCACTGTATAACCCCAGCAGCTCCTGGTCAACATTCCCATCTCTGTGTGTGGTCAGGGGATGCTCTGTATAACTCCTACAGCTCCTGGTCAACATTCCCATCTGTGCTTGGCCAGGGTGTGCTCTGTATAACCCCTGCAGCTCCTGGTCAACATTCCCATCTCTGTGTGGCCAGGGTGTGCTCTGTATAAACCCTGCTCCTGGTCAACATTCCCATCTCTGTGTGGCCAGGGTGTGCTCTGTATAACCCCTGCAACTCCTGGTCAACATTCCCATGTCTGTGTGGCCAGGGTGTGCTCTGTATAACCCTGCAGCTCCTGGTCAACATTCCCTTCTCTGTGTGGCCAGGGTGTGCTCTGTATAACCCTGCAGCTCCTGGTCAACATTCCCTTCTCTGTGTGGCCAGGGTGTGCTCTGTATAACCCTGCAGCTCCTGGTCAACATTCCCTTCTCTGTGTGGCCAGGGTGTGCTCTGTATAACCCCTGCAACTCCTGGTCAACATTCCCATGTCTGTGTGGACTGGGTGTGCTCTGTATAACCCCTGCAGCTCCTGGTCAACATTCCCATCTCTGTGTGGACAGGGTGTGCTCTGTTTAACCCCTGCAGCTCCTGGTCAACATTCCCATCTCTGTGTGGCCAGGGTGTGCTCTGTATAACCCCTGCAGCTCCTGGTCAACATTCCCATCTCTGTGTGGCCAGGGTGTGCTCTGTATAAACCCTGCTCCTGGTCAACATTCCCATCTCTGTGTGGCCAGGATGTGCTCTGTATAACTCCTGCAGCTCCTGGTCAACATTCCCATCTCTGTGTGGCCAGGGTGTGCTCTGTATAACCCCTGCAGCTCCTGGTCAACATTTCCATCTCTGTGTGTGGCCAGGGTGTGCTCTGTATATCTCCTGCAGCTCCTGGTCAACATGTCCTTCTCTGTGTGTCCAGGGTGTGCTCTGTGTAACCCCAGTAGCTCCTGGTCAACATTCCCATCTCTGTGTGGCCAGGGTGTGCTCTGTATAACCCCTGCAGCTCCTGGTCAACATTCCCATCTCTGTGTGGCCAGTGTGTGCTCTGTATAACCCCTGCAGCTCCTGGTCAACATTCCCATCTGTGTGTGTGTCCTTGGTGTGCTCTGCATAACCCCTGCAACTTCTGGTTAACATTCCCATCTCTGTGTGGCCAGGGTGTGCACTGTATAACCCCTGCAGCTCATGGTCAACATTCCCAACTCTGTTTGTGCCCAGGGTGTGCTCTGTATAACCCCATCAGCTTCTGGTCAACATTCCCGTCTCTGTGTGGCCAGGGTGTGCTCTGTATACTCCTGCAGCTCCTGGTCAACATTCCCTTCTCTGTGTGGCCAGGGTGTGCTCTGTATAACCCCTGCAACTCCTGGTCAACATTCCCATATCTGTGTGGACTGGGTGTGCTCTGTATAACCACTGCAGCTCCTGGTCAACATTCCCATCTCTGTGTGGACAGGGTGTGCTCTGTTTAACCCCTGCAGCTCCTGGTCAACATTCCCATCTCTGTGTGGCCAGGGTGTGCTCTGTATAACCCCTGCAGCTCCTGGTCAACATTCCCATCTCTGTGTGGCCAGGGTGTGCTCTGTATAAACCCTGCTCCTGGTCAACATTCCCATCTCTGTGTGGCCAGGGTGTGCTCTGTATAACCCCTGCAACTCCTGGTCAACATTCCCATGTCTGTGTGGCCAGGGTGTGCTCTGTATAACCCTGCAGCTCCTGGTCAACATTCCCTTCTCTGTGTGGCCAGGGTGTGCTCTGTATAACCCTGCAGCTCCTGGTCAACATTCCCTTCTCTGTGTGGCCACGGTGTGCTCTGTATAACCCTGCAGCTCCTGGTCAACATTCCCTTCTCTGTGTGGCCAGGGTGTGCTCTGTATAACCCCTGCAACTCCTGGTCAACATTCCCATGTCTGTGTGGACTGGGTGTGCTCTGTATAACCCCTGCAGCTCCTGGTCAACATTCCCATCTCTGTGTGGACAGGGTGTGCTCTGTTTAACCCCTGCAGCTCCTGGTCGACATTCCCATCTCTGTGTGTCGAGGGTGTGCTCTGTATAACTCCTGCAGCTTTGGGTCAACATTCCAGTCTCTGTGTGGCCAGGGTGTGCTCTGTGTAACCCCTGCAGCTCCTGGTCAACATTCCCATCTCTGTGTGGCCAGGGTGTGCTCTGTATAACCCCTGCAGCTCCTGGTCAACATTCCCATTCCTGTGTGGCCAGGATGTGCACTGTATAACCCCAGCAGCTCCTGGTCAACATTCCCATCTCTGTGTGTGGTCAGGGGATGCTCTGTATAACTCCTACAGCTCCTGGTCAACATTCCCATCTGTGCTTGGCCAGGGTGTGCTCTGTATAACCACTGCAGCTCCTGGTCAACATTCCCATCTCTGTGTGGCCAGGGTGTGCTCTGTATAAACCCTGCTCCTGGTCAACATTCCCATCTCTGTGTGGCCAGGGTGTGCTCTGTATAACCCCTGCAACTCCTGGTCAACATTCCCATGTCTGTGTGGCCAGGGTGTGCTCTGTATAACCCTGCAGCTCCTGGTCAACATTCCCTTCTCTGTGTGGCCAGGGTGTGCTCTGTATAACCCTGCAGCTCCTGGTCAACATTCCCTTCTCTGTGTGGCCAGGGTGTGCTCTGTATAACCCTGCAGCTCCTGGTCAACATTCCCTTCTCTGTGTGGCCAGGGTGTGCTCTGTATAACACCTGCAACTCCTGGTCAACATTCCCATGTCTGTGTGGACTGGGTGTGCTCTGTATAACCCCTGCAGCTCCTGGTCAACATTCCCATCTCTGTGTGGACAGGGTGTGCTCTGTTTAACCCCTGCAGCTCCTGGTCAACATTCCCATCTCTGTGTGGCCAGGGTGTGCTCTGTATAACCCCTGCAGCTCCTGGTCAACATTCCCATCTCTGTGTGGCCAGGGTGTGCTCTGTATAAACCCTGCTCCTGGTCAACATTCCCATCTCTGTGTGGCCAGGGTGTGCTCTGTATAAACCCTGCTCCTGGTCAACATTCCCATCTCTGTGTGCGGCCAGGATGTGCTCTGTATAACTCCTGCAGCTCCTGGTCAACATTCCCATCTCTGTGTGGCCAGGGTGTGCTCTGTATAACCCCTGCAGCTCCTGGTCAACATTTCCATCTCTGTGTGTGGCCAGGGTGTGCTCTGTATATCTCCTGCAGCTCCTGGTCAACATGTCCTTCGCTGTGTGTCCAGGGTGTGCTCTGTGTAACCCCAGTAGCTCCTGGTCAACATTCCCATCTCTGTGTGGCCAGGGTGTGCTCAGTATAACTCCTGCAGCTCCTGGTCGACATTCCCATCTCTGTGTGTCGAGGGTGTGCTCTGTATAACTCCTGCAGCTTTGGGTCAACATTCCAGTCTCTGTGTGGCCAGGGTGTTCTCTGTGTAACCCCTGCAGCTCCTGGTCAACATTCCCATCTCTGTGCGGCCAGGGTGTGCTCTGTATAACCCCTGCAGCTCCTGGTCAACATTCCCATCCCTGTGTGGCCAGGATGTGCACTGTATAACCCCTGCAGCTCCTGGTCAACATTCCCATCCCTGTGTGGCCAGGGTGTGCTCTGTATAACTCCTACAGCTCCTGGTCAACATTCCCATCTGTGCTTGGCCAGGATGTGCTCTGTATACCCCTGCAGCTCCTGGTCAACATTCCTATCTCTGTGTGGCCAGGCTGTGCTCTGTATAACCCCTGCAGCTCCTGGTCAACATTCCCATCTCTGTGTGGCAAGGCTGTGCTCTGTATAACCCTAGCAGCTCCTGGTCAACATTCTCATCTCTGTGTGGCCAGCGTGTGCTCTGCATAACCCCAGCAACTCCTGGTCAACATTCCCATCTGTGCTTGGCCAGGATGTGCTCTGTATAAGCCCTGCAGCTCCTGGTCAACATTCCCATCTCTGTGTGGCCAGGCTGTGCTCTGTATAACCCCTGCAGCTCCTGGTCAACATTCCCATCTCTGTGTGGCCAGGGTGTGCTCTGTATAACCCCAGCATCTCCTGGTCAACATTACCATCTCTGTGTGGCCAGGGTGTGCTCTGTTTAACCCCTGCAGCTCCTGGTCAACATTCCCATCTCTGTGTGTCCAGGGTGTGCTCTGTATAACCCCTGCAGCTCCTGGTCAACATTCCCATCTCTGTGTGGCCAGGGTGTGCTCTGTATAACCCCTGCAGTTCCTGGTTCACATTCCCATCTCTGTGTGTGGCCAGGATGTGCTCTGTATAACTCCTGCAGCTCCTGGTCAACATTCCCATATCTGAGTGGCCAGGGTGTGCTCTGTATAACCCCTGCAGCTCCTGGTCAACATTTCCATCTCTGTGTGTGGCCAGGGTGTGCTCTGTATAACTCCTGCAGCTCCTGGTCAACATGTCCTTCTCTGTGTGTCCAGGGTGTGCTCTGTGTAACCCCAGTAGCTCCTGGTCAACATTCCCATCTCTGTGTGGCCAGGGTGTGCTCTGTATAACCCCTGCAGCTCCTGGTCAACATTCCCATCTCTGTGTGGCCAGGGTGTGCTCAGTATAACTCCTGCAGCTCCTGGTCGACATTCCCATCTCTGTGTGTGGTCAGGGGATGCTCTGTATAACTCCTACAGCTCCTGGTCAACATTCCCATCTGTGCTTGGCCAGGATGTGCTCTGTATACCCCTGCAGCTCCTGGTCAACATTCCCATCTCTGTGTGGCCAGGCTGTGCTCTGTATAACCCCTGCAGCTCCTGGTCAACATTCCCATCTCTGTGTGGCAAGGATGTGCTCTGTATAACCCTAGCAGCTCCTGGTCAACATTCCCATCTCTGTGTGGCCAGGCTGTGCTCTGTATAACCCCTGCAACTCCTGGTCAACATTCCCATCTCTGTGTGGCCAGGGTGTGCTCTGTATAACCCCAGCAGCTCCTGGTCAACATTACCATCTCTGTGTGGCCAGGGTGTGCTCTGTTTAACCCCTGCAGCTCCTGGTCAACATTCCCATCTCTGTGTGTCCAGGGTGTGCTCTGTATAACCCCTGCAGCTCCTGGTCAACATTCCCATCTCTGTGTGGCCAGGGTGTGCTCTGTATAATCCCTGCAGCTCCTGGTCAACATTCCCATCTCTGTGTGTCCATGGTTTGCTCTGTATAACCCCTGCAGGTCCTGGTCAACATTCCAATCTCTGTGTGACCAGGGTGTGCTCTGTATAACCCCTGCAGCTCCTGGTTAACATTCCCATCTCTGTGTGTGGCCAGGATGTGCTCTGCATAACTCCTGCAGCTCCTGGTCAACATGTCATTCTCTGTGTGTCCAGGGTGTGCTCTGTGTAACCCCAGTGGCTCCTGGTCAACATTCCCATCTCTGTGTGGCCAATGTGTTCACTGTATAACACCTGCAGCTCCTATTCAACATTCTCATCTCTGTGTGACCAGTGTGTGCTCTGTATAACCCCTGCAGCTCCTGGTCAACATTCCCATCTCTGTGTGGCCAGGGTGTGCTCTGTATAACCCTAGCAGCTCCTGGTCAACATTCCCATATATGTGTGGCCAGAGTGTGCTCTGCATAACCCCAGCAGCTCCTGGTCAACATTCCCATCTCTGTGTGGCCAGGGTGTGCTCTCTTTAACCCCTGCAGCTCCTGGTCAACATTCCCATCTCTGTGTGTCCAGGGTGTGCTCTGTATAACCCCTGCAGCTCCTGGTCGACATTCCCATCTCTGTCTGGCCAGGGTATGCTCTGGATAACCCCTGCAGCTCCTGGTCAACATTCCCATCTCTGTGTGGCCAGGATGTGCACTGTATAACCCCAGCAGCTCCTGGTCAACATTCCCATCTCTGTGTGTGGTCAGGGTGTGCTCTGTATAACTCCTGCAGCTCCTGGTCAACATTCCCATCTCTGCTTGGCCAGGATGCGCTCTGTATACCCCTGCAGCTCCTGGTCAACATTCCCATCTCTGTGTGGCCAGGCTGTGCTCTGTATACCCCTGCAGCTCCTGGTCAACATTCCCATCTCTGTGTGGCCAGGCTGTGCTCTGTATAGCCCCTGCAGCTCCTGGTCAACATTCCCATTTCTGTGTGGCCAGGGTGTGCTCTGTTTAACCCCTACAGCTCCTGGTCAACATTCCCATCTCTATGTGTCCAGGGTGTGCTCTGTATAACACCTGCAGCTCCAGGTCAACATTCCCATCTCTGTGTGGCCAGGGTGTGCTCTGATTAATCCCTGCAGCTCCTGGTCAACATTCCCATCTCTGTGCGGCCAGGGTGTGCTCTGTATAACCCCTGCAGCTCCTGGTCAACATTCCCATCCCTGTGTGGCCAGGATGTGCACTGTATAACCCCTGCAGCTCCTGGTCAACATTCCCATCCCTGTGTGGCCAGGGTGTGCTCTGTATAACTCCTACAGCTCCTGGTCAACATTCCCATCTGTGCTTGGCCAGGATGTGCTCTGTATACCCCTGCAGCTCCTGGTCAACATTCCTATCTCTGTGTGGCCAGGCTGTGCTCTGTATAACCCCTGCAGCTCCTGGTCAACATTCCCATCTCTGTGTGGCAAGGCTGTGCTCTGTATAACCCTAGCAGCTCCTGGTCAACATTCTCATCTCTGTGTGGCCAGGCTGTGCTCTGTATAACCCCTGCAACTCCTGGTCAACATTCCCATCTCTGTGTGGCCAGGGTGTGCTCTGTATAACCCCAGCAGCTCCTGGTCAACATTACCATCTCTGTGTGGCCAGGGTGTGCTCTGTTTAACCCCTGCAGCTCCTGGTCAACATTCCCATCTCTGTGTGTCCAGGGTGTGCTCTGTATAACCCCTGCAGCTCCTGGTCAACATTCCCATCTCTGTGTGGCCAGGGTGTGCTCTGTATAATCCCTGCAGCTCCTGGTCAACATTCCCATCTCTGTGTGTCCATGGTTTGCTCTGTATAACCCCTGCAGGTCCTGGTCAACATTCCAATCTCTGTGTGACCAGGGTGTGCTCTGTATAACCCCTGCAGCTCCTGGTTAACATTCCCATCTCTGTGTGTGGCCAGGATGTGCTCTGCATAACTCCTGCAGCTCCTGGTCAACATGTCATTCTCTGTGTGTCCAGGGTGTGCTCTGTGTAACCCCAGTAGCTCCTGGTCAACATTCCCATCTCTGTGTGGCCAATGTGTTCACTGTATAACACCTGCAGCTCCTATTCAACATTCTCATCTCTGTGTGACCAGTGTGTGCTCTGTATAACCCCTGCAGCTCCTGGTCAACATTCCCATCTCTGTGTGGCCAGGGTGTGCTCTGTATAACCCTAGCAGCTCCTGGTCAACATTCCCATATATGTGTGGCCAGGGTGTGCTCTGCATAACCCCAGCAGCTCCTGGTCAACATTCCCATCTCTGTGTGGCCAGGGTGTGCTCTCTTTAACCCCTGCAGCTCCTGGTCAACATTCCCATCTCTGTGTGTCCAGGGTGTGCTCTGTATAACCCCTGCAGCTCCTGGTCGACATTCCCATCTCTGTCTGGCCAGGGTGTGCTCTGGATAACCCCTGCAGCTCCTGGTCAACATTCCCATCTCTGTGTGGCCAGGATGTGCACTGTATAACCCCAGCAGCTCCTGGTCAACATTCCCATCTCTGTGTGTGGTCAGGGTGTGCTCTGTATAACTCCTGCAGCTCCTGGTCAACATTCCCATCTCTGCTTGGCCAGGATGTGCTCTGTATACCCCTGCAGCTCCTGGTCAACATTCCCATCTCTGTGTGGCCAGGCTGTGCTCTGTATACCCCTGCAGCTCCTGGTCAACATTCCCATCTCTGTGTGGCCAGGCTGTGCTCTGTATAGCCCCTGCAGCTCCTGGTCAACATTCCCATTTCTGTGTGGCCAGGGTGTGCTCTGTTTAACCCCTACAGCTCCTGGTCAACATTCCCATCTCTATGTGTCCAGGGTGTGCTCTGTATAACACCTGCAGCTCCAGGTCAACATTCCCATCTCTGTGTGGCCAGGGTGTGCTCTGATTAATCCCTGCAGCTCCTGGTCAACATTCCCATCTCTGTGCGGCCAGGGTGTGCTCTGTATAACCCCTGCAGCTCCTGGTCAACATTCCCATCCCTGTGTGGCCAGGATGTGCACTGTATAACCCCTGCAGGTCCTGGTCAACATTCCCATCCCTGTGTGGCCAGGGTGTGCTCTGTATAACTCCTACAGCTCCTGGTCAACATTCCCATCTGTGCTTGGCCAGGATGTGCTCTGTATACCCCTGCAGCTCCTGGTCAACATTCCTATCTCTGTGTGGCCAGGCTGTGCTCTGTATAACCCCTGCAGCTCCTGGTCAACATTCCCATCTCTGTGTGGCAAGGCTGTGCTCTGTATAACCCTAGCAGCTCCTGGTCAACATTCTCATCTCTGTGTGGCCAGCGTGTGCTCTGCATAACCCCAGCAACTCCTGGTCAACATTCCCATCTGTGCTTGGCCAGGATGTGCTCTGTATAACCCCTGCAGCTCCTGGTCAACATTCCCATCTCTGTGTGGCCAGGCTGTGCTCTGTATAACCCCTGCAGCTCCTGGTCAACATTCCCATCTCTGTGTGGCCAGGGTGTGCTCTGTGTAACCCCTGCAGCTCCTGGTCAACATTCCCATCTCTGTGTGGCCAGGGTGTGCTCTGTATAACCCCTGCAGCTCCTGGTCAACATTCCCATTCCTGTGTGGCCAGGATGTGCACTGTATAACCCCAGCAGCTCCTGGTCAACATTCCCATCTCTGTGTGTGGTCAGGGGATGCTCTGTATAACTCCTACAGCTCCTGGTCAACATTCCCATCTGTGCTTGGCCAGGGTGTGCTCTGTATAACCACTGCAGCTCCTGGTCAACATTCCCATCTCTGTGTGGCCAGGGTGTGCTCTGTATAAACCCTGCTCCTGGTCAACATTCCCATCTCTGTGTGGCCAGGGTGTGCTCTGTATAACCCCTGCAACTCCTGGTCAACATTCCCATGTCTGTGTGGCCAGGGTGTGCTCTGTATAACCCTGCAGCTCCTGGTCAACATTCCCTTCTCTGTGTGGCCAGGGTGTGCTCTGTATAACCCTGCAGCTCCTGGTCAACATTCCCTTCTCTGTGTGGCCAGGGTGTGCTCTGTATAACCCTGCAGCTCCTGGTCAACATTCCCTTCTCTGTGTGGCCAGGGTGTGCTCTGTATAACACCTGCAACTCCTGGTCAACATTCCCATGTCTGTGTGGACTGGGTGTGCTCTGTATAACCCCTGCAGCTCCTGGTCAACATTCCCATCTCTGTGTGGACAGGGTGTGCTCTGTTTAACCCCTGCAGCTCCTGGTCAACATTCCCATCTCTGTGTGGCCAGGGTGTGCTCTGTATAACCCCTGCAGCTCCTGGTCAACATTCCCATCTCTGTGTGGCCAGGGTGTGCTCTGTATAAACCCTGCTCCTGGTCAACATTCCCATCTCTGTGTGGCCAGGGTGTGCTCTGTATAAACCCTGCTCCTGGTCAACATTCCCATCTCTGTGTGCGGCCAGGATGTGCTCTGTATAACTCCTGCAGCTCCTGGTCAACATTCCCATCTCTGTGTGGCCAGGGTGTGCTCTGTATAACCCCTGCAGCTCCTGGTCAACATTTCCATCTCTGTGTGTGGCCAGGGTGTGCTCTGTATATCTCCTGCAGCTCCTGGTCAACATGTCCTTCGCTGTGTGTCCAGGGTGTGCTCTGTGTAACCCCAGTAGCTCCTGGTCAACATTCCCATCTCTGTGTGGCCAGGGTGTGCTCAGTATAACTCCTGCAGCTCCTGGTCGACATTCCCATCTCTGTGTGTCGAGGGTGTGCTCTGTATAACTCCTGCAGCTTTGGGTCAACATTCCAGTCTCTGTGTGGCCAGGGTGTTCTCTGTGTAACCCCTGCAGCTCCTGGTCAACATTCCCATCTCTGTGCGGCCAGGGTGTGCTCTGTATAACCCCTGCAGCTCCTGGTCAACATTCCCATCCCTGTGTGGCCAGGATGTGCACTGTATAACCCCTGCAGCTCCTGGTCAACATTCCCATCCCTGTGTGGCCAGGGTGTGCTCTGTATAACTCCTACAGCTCCTGGTCAACATTCCCATCTGTGCTTGGCCAGGATGTGCTCTGTATACCCCTGCAGCTCCTGGTCAACATTCCTATCTCTGTGTGGCCAGGCTGTGCTCTGTATAACCCCTGCAGCTCCTGGTCAACATTCCCATCTCTGTGTGGCAAGGCTGTGCTCTGTATAACCCTAGCAGCTCCTGGTCAACATTCTCATCTCTGTGTGGCCAGCGTGTGCTCTGCATAACCCCAGCAACTCCTGGTCAACATTCCCATCTGTGCTTGGCCAGGATGTGCTCTGTATAAGCCCTGCAGCTCCTGGTCAACATTCCCATCTCTGTGTGGCCAGGCTGTGCTCTGTATAACCCCTGCAGCTCCTGGTCAACATTCCCATCTCTGTGTGGCCAGGGTGTGCTCTGTATAACCCCAGCATCTCCTGGTCAACATTACCATCTCTGTGTGGCCAGGGTGTGCTCTGTTTAACCCCTGCAGCTCCTGGTCAACATTCCCATCTCTGTGTGTCCAGGGTGTGCTCTGTATAACCCCTGCAGCTCCTGGTCAACATTCCCATCTCTGTGTGGCCAGGGTGTGCTCTGTATAACCCCTGCAGTTCCTGGTTCACATTCCCATCTCTGTGTGTGGCCAGGATGTGCTCTGTATAACTCCTGCAGCTCCTGGTCAACATTCCCATATCTGAGTGGCCAGGGTGTGCTCTGTATAACCCCTGCAGCTCCTGGTCAACATTTCCATCTCTGTGTGTGGCCAGGGTGTGCTCTGTATAACTCCTGCAGCTCCTGGTCAACATGTCCTTCTCTGTGTGTCCAGGGTGTGCTCTGTGTAACCCCAGTAGCTCCTGGTCAACATTCCCATCTCTGTGTGGCCAGGGTGTGCTCTGTATAACCCCTGCAGCTCCTGGTCAACATTCCCATCTCTGTGTGGCCAGGGTGTGCTCAGTATAACTCCTGCAGCTCCTGGTCGACATTCCCATCTCTGTGTGTGGTCAGGGGATGCTCTGTATAACTCCTACAGCTCCTGGTCAACATTCCCATCTGTGCTTGGCCAGGATGTGCTCTGTATACCCCTGCAGCTCCTGGTCAACATTCCCATCTCTGTGTGGCCAGGCTGTGCTCTGTATAACCCCTGCAGCTCCTGGTCAACATTCCCATCTCTGTGTGGCAAGGATGTGCTCTGTATAACCCTAGCAGCTCCTGGTCAACATTCCCATCTCTGTGTGGCCAGGCTGTGCTCTGTATAACCCCTGCAACTCCTGGTCAACATTCCCATCTCTGTGTGGCCAGGGTGTGCTCTGTATAACCCCAGCAGCTCCTGGTCAACATTACCATCTCTGTGTGGCCAGGGTGTGCTCTGTTTAACCCCTGCAGCTCCTGGTCAACATTCCCATCTCTGTGTGTCCAGGGTGTGCTCTGTATAACCCCTGCAGCTCCTGGTCAACATTCCCATCTCTGTGTGGCCAGGGTGTGCTCTGTATAATCCCTGCAGCTCCTGGTCAACATTCCCATCTCTGTGTGTCCATGGTTTGCTCTGTATAACCCCTGCAGGTCCTGGTCAACATTCCAATCTCTGTGTGACCAGGGTGTGCTCTGTATAACCCCTGCAGCTCCTGGTTAACATTCCCATCTCTGTGTGTGGCCAGGATGTGCTCTGCATAACTCCTGCAGCTCCTGGTCAACATGTCATTCTCTGTGTGTCCAGGGTGTGCTCTGTGTAACCCCAGTAGCTCCTGGTCAACATTCCCATCTCTGTGTGGCCAATGTGTTCACTGTATAACACCTGCAGCTCCTATTCAACATTCTCATCTCTGTGTGACCAGTGTGTGCTCTGTATAACCCCTGCAGCTCCTGGTCAACATTCCCATCTCTGTGTGGCCAGGGTGTGCTCTGTATAACCCTAGCAGCTCCTGGTCAACATTCCCATATATGTGTGGCCAGGGTGTGCTCTGCATAACCCCAGCAGCTCCTGGTCAACATTCCCATCTCTGTGTGGCCAGGGTGTGCTCTCTTTAACCCCTGCAGCTCCTGGTCAACATTCCCATCTCTGTGTGTCCAGGGTGTGCTCTGTATAACCCCTGCAGCTCCTGGTCGACATTCCCATCTCTGTCTGGCCAGGGTATGCTCTGGATAACCCCTGCAGCTCCTGGTCAACATTCCCATCTCTGTGTGGCCAGGATGTGCACTGTATAACCCCAGCAGCTCCTGGTCAACATTCCCATCTCTGTGTGTGGTCAGGGTGTGCTCTGTATAACTCCTGCAGCTCCTGGTCAACATTCCCATCTCTGCTTGGCCAGGATGTGCTCTGTATACCCCTGCAGCTCCTGGTCAACATTCCCATCTCTGTGTGGCCAGGCTGTGCTCTGTATACCCCTGCAGCTCCTGGTCAACATTCCCATCTCTGTGTGGCCAGACTGTGCTCTGTATAGCCCCTGCAGCTCCTGGTCAACATTCCCATTTCTGTGTGGCCAGGGTGTGCTCTGTTTAACCCCTACAGCTCCTGGTCAACATTCCCATCTCTATGTGTCCAGGGTGTGCTCTGTATAACACCTGCAGCTCCAGGTCAACATTCCCATCTCTGTGTGGCCAGGGTGTGCTCTGATTAATCCCTGCAGCTCCTGGTCAACATTCCCATCTCTGTGCGGCCAGGGTGTGCTCTGTATAACCCCTGCAGCTCCTGGTCAACATTCCCATCCCTGTGTGGCCAGGATGTGCACTGTATAACCCCTGCAGCTCCTGGTCAACATTCCCATCCCTGTGTGGCCAGGGTGTGCTCTGTATAACTCCTACAGCTCCTGGTCAACATTCCCATCTGTGCTTGGCCAGGATGTGCTCTGTATACCCCTGCAGCTCCTGGTCAACATTCCTATCTCTGTGTGGCCAGGCTGTGCTCTGTATAACCCCTGCAGCTCCTGGTCAACATTCCCATCTCTGTGTGGCAAGGCTGTGCTCTGTATAACCCTAGCAGCTCCTGGTCAACATTCTCATCTCTGTGTGGCCAGGCTGTGCTCTGTATAACCCCTGCAACTCCTGGTCAACATTCCCATCTCTGTGTGGCCAGGGTGTGCTCTGTATAACCCCAGCAGCTCCTGGTCAACATTACCATCTCTGTGTGGCCAGGGTGTGCTCTGTTTAACCCCTGCAGCTCCTGGTCAACATTCCCATCTCTGTGTGTCCAGGGTGTGCTCTGTATAACCCCTGCAGCTCCTGGTCAACATTCCCATCTCTGTGTGGCCAGGGTGTGCTCTGTATAATCCCTGCAGCTCCTGGTCAACATTCCCATCTCTGTGTGTCCATGGTTTGCTCTGTATAACCCCTGCAGGTCCTGGTCAACATTCCAATCTCTGTGTGACCAGGGTGTGCTCTGTATAACCCCTGCAGCTCCTGGTTAACATTCCCATCTCTGTGTGTGGCCAGGATGTGCTCTGCATAACTCCTGCAGCTCCTGGTCAACATGTCATTCTCTGTGTGTCCAGGGTGTGCTCTGTGTAACCCCAGTAGCTCCTGGTCAACATTCCCATCTCTGTGTGGCCAATGTGTTCACTGTATAACACCTGCAGCTCCTATTCAACATTCTCATCTCTGTGTGACCAGTGTGTGCTCTGTATAACCCCTGCAGCTCCTGGTCAACATTCCCATCTCTGTGTGGCCAGGGTGTGCTCTGTATAACCCTAGCAGCTCCTGGTCAACATTCCCATATATGTGTGGCCAGGGTGTGCTCTGCATAACCCCAGCAGCTCCTGGTCAACATTCCCATCTCTGTGTGGCCAGGGTGTGCTCTCTTTAACCCCTGCAGCTCCTGGTCAACATTCCCATCTCTGTGTGTCCAGGGTGTGCTCTGTATAACCCCTGCAGCTCCTGGTCGACATTCCCATCTCTGTCTGGCCAGGGTGTGCTCTGGATAACCCCTGCAGCTCCTGGTCAACATTCCCATCTCTGTGTGGCCAGGATGTGCACTGTATAACCCCAGCAGCTCCTGGTCAACATTCCCATCTCTGTGTGTGGTCAGGGTGTGCTCTGTATAACTCCTGCAGCTCCTGGTCAACATTCCCATCTCTGCTTGGCCAGGATGTGCTCTGTATACCCCTGCAGCTCCTGGTCAACATTCCCATCTCTGTGTGGCCAGGCTGTGCTCTGTATACCCCTGCAGCTCCTGGTCAACATTCCCATCTCTGTGTGGCCAGGCTGTGCTCTGTATAGCCCCTGCAGCTCCTGGTCAACATTCCCATTTCTGTGTGGCCAGGGTGTGCTCTGTTTAACCCCTACAGCTCCTGGTCAACATTCCCATCTCTATGTGTCCAGGGTGTGCTCTGTATAACACCTGCAGCTCCAGGTCAACATTCCCATCTCTGTGTGGCCAGGGTGTGCTCTGATTAATCCCTGCAGCTCCTGGTCAACATTCCCATCTCTGTGCGGCCAGGGTGTGCTCTGTATAACCCCTGCAGCTCCTGGTCAACATTCCCATCCCTGTGTGGCCAGGATGTGCACTGTATAACCCCTGCAGGTCCTGGTCAACATTCCCATCCCTGTGTGGCCAGGGTGTGCTCTGTATAACTCCTACAGCTCCTGGTCAACATTCCCATCTGTGCTTGGCCAGGATGTGCTCTGTATACCCCTGCAGCTCCTGGTCAACATTCCTATCTCTGTGTGGCCAGGCTGTGCTCTGTATAACCCCTGCAGCTCCTGGTCAACATTCCCATCTCTGTGTGGCAAGGCTGTGCTCTGTATAACCCTAGCAGCTCCTGGTCAACATTCTCATCTCTGTGTGGCCAGCGTGTGCTCTGCATAACCCCAGCAACTCCTGGTCAACATTCCCATCTGTGCTTGGCCAGGATGTGCTCTGTATAACCCCTGCAGCTCCTGGTCAACATTCCCATCTCTGTGTGGCCAGGCTGTGCTCTGTATAACCCCTGCAGCTCCTGGTCAACATTCCCATCTCTGTGTGGCCAGGGTGTGCTCTGTATAACCCCAGCATCTCCTGGTCAACATTACCATCTCTGTGTGGCCAGGGTGTGCTCTGTTTAACCCCTGCAGCTCCTGGTCAACATTCCCATCTCTGTGTGTCCAGGGTGTGCTCTGTATAACCCCTGCAGCTCCTGGTCAACATTCCCATCTCTGTGTGGCCAGGGTGTGCTCTGTATAACCCCTGCAGTTCCTGGTTCACATTCCCATCTCTGTGTGTGGCCAGGATGTGCTCTGTATAACTCCTGCAGCTCCTGGTCAACATTCCCATATCTGAGTGGCCAGGGTGTGCTCTGTATAACCCCTGCAGCTCCTGGTCAACATTTCCATCTCTGTGTGTGGCCAGGGTGTGCTCTGTATAACTCCTGCAGCTCCTGGTCAACATGTCCTTCTCTGTGTGTCCAGGGTGTGCTCTGTGTAACCCCAGTAGCTCCTGGTCAACATTCCCATCTCTGTGTGGCCAGGGTGTGCTCTGTATAACCCCTGCAGCTCCTGGTCAACATTCCCATCTCTGTGTGGCCAGGGTGTGCTCAGTATAACTCCTGCAGCTCCTGGTCGACATTCCCATCTCTGTGTGTGGTCAGGGGATGCTCTGTATAACTCCTACAGCTCCTGGTCAACATTCCCATCTGTGCTTGGCCAGGATGTGCTCTGTATACCCCTGCAGCTCCTGGTCAACATTCCCATCTCTGTGTGGCCAGGCTGTGCTCTGTATAACCCCTGCAGCTCCTGGTCAACATTCCCATCTCTGTGTGGCAAGGATGTGCTCTGTATAACCCTAGCAGCTCCTGGTCAACATTCCCATCTCTGTGTGGCCAGGCTGTGCTCTGTATAACCCCTGCAACTCCTGGTCAACATTCCCATCTCTGTGTGGCCAGGGTGTGCTCTGTATAACCCCAGCAGCTCCTGGTCAACATTACCATCTCTATGTGGCCAGGGTGTGCTCTGTTTAACCCCTGCAGCTCCTGGTCAACATTCCCATCTCTGTGTGTCCAGGGTGTGCTCTGTATAACCCCTGCAGCTCCTTGTCAACATTCCCATCTCTGTGTGGCCAGGGTGTGCTCTGTATAATCCCTGCAGCTCCTGGTCAACATTCCCATCTCTGTGTGTCCATGGTTTGCTCTGTATAACCCCTGCAGGTCCTGGTCAACATTCCAATCTCTGTGTGACCAGGGTGTGCTCTGTATAACCCCTGCAGCTCCTGGTTAACATTCCCATCTCTGTGTGTGGCCAGGATGTGCTCTGCATAACTCCTGCAGCTCCTGGTCAACATGTCATTCTCTGTGTGTCCAGGGTGTGCTCTGTGTAACCCCAGTAGCTCCTGGTCAACATTCCCATCTCTGTGTGGCCAATGTGTTCACTGTATAACACCTGCAGCTCCTATTCAACATTCTCATCTCTGTGTGACCAGTGTGTGCTCTGTATAACCCCTGCAGCTCCTGGTCAACATTCCCATCTCTGTGTGGCCAGGGTGTGCTCTGTATAACCCTAGCAGCTCCTGGTCAACATTCCCATATATGTGTGGCCAGGGTGTGCTCTGCATAACCCCAGCAGCTCCTGGTCAACATTCCCATCTCTGTGTGGCCAGGGTGTGCTCTGTATAACCCCTGCAGCTCCTGGTCAACATTCCCATCTCTGTGTGTCCAGGGTGTGCTCTGTATAACCCCTGCAGCTCCTGGTCGACATTCCCATCTCTGTCTGGCCAGGGTGTGCTCTGGATAACCCCTGCAGCTCCTGGTCAACATTCCCATCTCTGTGTGGCCAGGATGTGCACTGTATAACCCCAGCAGCTCCTGGTCAACATTCCCATCTCTGTGTGTGGTCAGGGTGTGCTCTGTATAACTCCTGCAGCTCCTGGTCAACATTCCCATCTCTGCTTGGCCAGGATGTGCTCTGTATACCCCTGCAGCTCCTGGTCAACATTCCCATCTCTGTGTGGCCAGGCTGTGCTCTGTATACCCCTGCAGCTCCTGGTCAACATTCCCATCTCTGTGTGGCCAGGCTGTGCTCTGTATAGCCCCTGCAGCTCCTGGTCAACATTCCCATTTCTGTGTGGCCAGGGTGTGCTCTGTTTAACCCCTACAGCTCCTGGTCAACATTCCCATCTCTATGTGTCCAGGGTGTGCTCTGTATAACACCTGCAGCTCCAGGTCAACATTCCCATCTCTGTGTGGCCAGGGTGTGCTCTGATTAATCCCTGCAGCTCCTGGTCAACATTTCCATCTCTGTGTGTCCATGGTTTGCTCTGTATAACGCCTGCAGGTCCTGGTCAACATTCCCATCTCTGTGTGACCAGGGTGTGCTCCGTATAACCCCTGCAGCTCCTGGTTAACATTCCCATCTCTGTGTGTGGCCAGGGTGTGCTCTGTATAACTCCTGCCGCTCCTGGTCAACATTCCCATATCTGAGTGGCCAGGGTATGCTCAGTATAACTCCTGGTCAACATTCCCATATCTGAGTGGCCAGGGTGTGCTCGGTTTAACCCCAGCAGCTCCTGGTCAACATTCCCATCTCTGTGTATCCAGGCTGTGCTCTGTATAACCCCAGCAGCTCCTGGTCAACATTCCCATCTCTGTGTGGCCAGGGTGTTCTCTGTGTAACCCCTGCAGCTCCTGGTCAACATTCCCATCTCTGTGTGCGGTCAGGGTGTGCTCTGTATAACTCCTGCAGCTCCTGGTCAACATTCCCATATCTGTGTGGCAAGGATGTGCACTGTATAACCCCTGCAGCTCCTGGTCAACATTCCCATATCTGTGTGGCCAGGGTGTGCTCTGTATAACCCCAGCATCTCCAGGTCAACATTCCCATCTCTGTGTATCCAGGGTATGCTCTGTATAACCCCAGCAGCTCCTGGTCAACATTCCCATCTCTGTCTGGCCAGGGTGTGCTCTGTTTAACCCCTGCAGCTCCTGGTCAACATTCCCATCTCTGTGTGTCCAGGGTGTGCTCTGTATAACCCCTGCAGCTCCTGGTCAACATTCCCATCTCTGTGTGGCCAGGGTGTGCTCTGTATAATCCCTGCAGCTCCTGGTCAACATTCCCATCTCTGTGTGACCATGGTTTGCTCTGTATAACCCTAGCAGCTCCTGGTCAACATTCCCATATCTGTGTGGCCAGGGTGTGCTCTGTATAACCCCAGCAGCTCCTGGTCAACATTCCCATCTCTGTGTATCCAGGCTGTGCTCTGTATAACCCTAGCAGTCCTGGTCAACATTCCCATCTCTGTTTGGCCAGGTTGTGCTCTGTATACCCCTGCAGCTCCTGGTCAACATTTCCATCTCTGTGTGTGGCCAGGGTGTGCTCTGTATAACTCCTGCAGCACCTGGTCAACATGTCCTTCTCTGTGTGTCCAGGGTGTGCTCTGCGTAACCCCAGTAGTTCCTGGTCAACATTCCCATATCTGTGTGGCCAATGTGTTCACTGTATAACACCTGCAGCTCCTATTCAACATTCTCATCTCTGTGTGGCCAGGGTGTGCTCTGTATCACCCCAGCAACTCCTGGTCAACATTCCCATCTCTGTGTATCCAGAGTGTGCTCTGTATAACCCCAGCAGCTCCTGGTCAACATTCCCATCTCTGTGTGGCCAGCGTGTGCTCTGTTTAACCCCTGCAGCTCCTGGTCAACATTCCCATCTCTGTGTGTCCAGGGTGTGCTCTGTATAACCCCTGCAGCTCCTGGTCAACATTCCCATCTCTGAGTGGCCAGGGTGTGCTCTGTATAATCCCTGCAGCTCCTGGTCAACATTCCCATCTCTGTGTGTCCATGGTTTGCTCTGTATAACCCCTGCAGCTCCTGGTCAACATTCCCATTTCTGTGTGTCCAGGGTGTGCTCTGTATAACCACTGCCGGTCTTGGTCAATATTCCCATCTCTGTGTGGCCAATGTGTTCACTGTATAACCCCTCCAGCTCCTGGTCAACATTCCCATCTCTGTGTGGCCAGGGTGTGCTCAGTATAACTCCTGCAGATCCTGGTCGACATTCCCATCTCTGTGTGTCGAGGGTGTGCTCTGTATAACCCTAGCAGCTCCAGGTCAACATTCCCATATCTGTGTGGCCTGGGTGTGCACTGTATAACCCCAGCAGCTCCTGGTCAACATTCCCATCTCTGTGTGGCCAGGGTGTGCTCTGTTTAACCCCTGCAGCTCCTGGTCAACATTCCCATCTCTGTGTGTCCAGGGTGTGCTCTGTATAACCCCTGCAGCTCCTGGTCAACATTCCCATCTCTGTGTGGCCAGGGTGTGCTCTGTATAACCCCTGCAGCTCCTGGTCAACATTCCCATCTCTGCTTGGCCAGGATGTGCTCTGTATACCCCTGCAGCTCCTGGTCAACATTCCCATCTCTGTGTGGCCAGGCAGTGCTCTGTATAACCCCTGCAGCTCCTGGTCAACATTCCCATCTCTGTATGGCAAGGATATGCACAGTATAACCTTAGCAGCTCCTGGTCAACATTCCCATATCTGTGTGGCCAGGGTGTGCTCTGTTTAACCCCTGCAGCTCCTGGTCAACATTCCCATCTCTGTGTGTCCAGGGTGTGCTCTGTATAACCCCTGCAGCTCCTGGTCAACATTCCCATCTCTGTGTGGCCAGGGTGTGCTCTGTATAATCCCTGCAGCTCCTGGTCAACATTCCCATCTCTGTGTGTCCATGGTTTGCTCTGTATAACCCCTGCAGCTCCTGGTCAACATTCCCATCTCTGTGTGGCCACGATGTGCTCTGTATAACCCCTGCAGCTCCTGGTCAACATTCCCATCTCTGTGTGGCCAGGGTGTGCTCAGTATAACTCCTGCAGCTACTAGTCGACATTCCCATATCTGTGTGGCCAGGGTGTGCTCTGTATACCCCCAGCAGCTCCTGGTCAACATTCCCATCTCTGTTTGGCCAGGGTGTGCTCTGTCTAACCCCAGCAGCTCCTGGTCAACATTCCCATCTCTGTGTGGCCAGGGTGTGCTCTGTATAACCCCTGCAGCTCCTCATCAACATTCGCATCTCTGTGTGGCCAGGGTGTGCACTGTATAATCCCAGTAGCTCCTGGTCAACATTCCCATCTCTGTGTGTGGTCAGGGTGTGCTCTGTATAACCCCTGCAGCTCCTGGTCAACATTCCCATCTCTGTGTGGCCAGTGTGTGCTCTGTATAACCCCAGCAGCTCCTGGTCAACATTCCCATCTCTATGTGTGGCCAGGATGTGCTCTGTATAACTCCTGCAGCTCTTGGTCAACATTCCCATCTCTGTGTGGCCAGGGTGTGCTCTGTATAACCCCAGCAGCTCCTGGTGAACTAGTCCTTCTCTGTGAGGCCAGGTGGCGCTCTGTATAACCCCAGAAGCTCCTGGTCAACATTCCCGTCTCTGTGTGTCCAGGGTGTGCTCTGTGTAACCCCATCAGCTCCTGGTCAACATTCCCATCTGTGTGTGCCCAGGGTATGCTCTGTATACCTCCTGCAGCTCCTGGTCAACATTCCCATCTCTGTGTGGCCAGGTTGTGCTCTGTATAACTCCTGCAGCTCCTGGCCAAAATTCCCATTTCTGTGTGTGGGCAGGGTGTGCTCTATATAACCACTGCAGCTCCTGGTCAACATTCCCACCTCTGTGTGGCTAGGGTGTGCTCTGTATAACCCCTGCAGCTCCTGTTCAACATTCCCATCTCTATGTGGCCAGGGTGTGCTCTGTATAACTCGTGCAGCTCCTGGTCAACATTCCCATCTGTGTGGCCAGGGTGAGCTCTGTATAACCCCTGCAGCTCCAGGTGAACATTCCCATCTCTGTGTGGCCAGGATGTGCTCTGTATAACTCCTGCAGCTCCTGGTCAACATTCACATCTCTGTGTGTCCAGGATGTGCTCTGTATACTCCTGCAGCTCCTGGTAAACATTCCCATCTCTGTGTGGCCAGGGTGTGCTCTATATAACTCCTGCAGCTCCTGGTGAACATTCCCATCTCTGTGAGGCCAGGGTGTGCTCTGAATAACCCCTGCAGCTCCTGGTCAACATTCCCATCTCTGTGTGTGGCCAGGATGTGCTCTGTATAACCCCTGCAGCTCCTGGTCAACATTCCCATCTCTGTGTGGCCAGTGTGTGCTCTGTATAACCCCTGCAGCTCCTGGTTAACATTCCCATCTCTGTGTGTGGCCAGGGTGTGCACTGTGTAACCCCTGCAGCTCCTGGTCAACATTCCCATCTCTGTGTGGCCAGGGTGTGCTCTGTATAACTTCTGCAGCTCCTGGTCAACAGGTCCTTCTCTGTGTGGCCAGGGTGTGCTCTTTGTAACACCTGCAGCTCCTGGTCAACATTCCCATCTCTGTGTGGCCAGGGTGAGCTCTGTATAACCCCTGCAGCTCCTGGTCAACATTCCCATCTCTGTATGGCAAGGGTCTGCTCAGTATAACTCCTGCAGCTCCTGGTCAACATTCCCATCTCTGTGTGACCAGGGTGTGCTCTGTATAACTCCTGCAGCTCCTGGTCAACATGTCCTTCTCTGTGAGAGCAGCTGGCGCTCTGTATAACCCCTGAAGCTCCTGGTCAACATTCCCATCTCTATGTGGCCAGGATGTGCTCTGTATATCCCCTGCAGCTCCTGGTCAACATTCCCATCTGTGTGTGTGGCCAGGGTGTGCTCTGTATTACCCCTGCATCTCCTGGTCAACATTCCCATCTCTGTGTGGCCAGTGTGTGCACTGTATAACCCCTGCAGCTCATGTTCAAAATTCCCATCTCTGTTTGTGCCCAGGGTGTGCTCTGTATAACCCCAGCAGCTCCTGGTCAACATTCCCGTCTCTATGTGTCCAGGGTGTGCTCTGTGTAACCCCATCAGCTCCTGGTCAACATTCCCATTTCTGTGTGGCCAGGGTGTGCTCTGTATAACCCCTGCAGCTCCTGGTCAACATTCCCATCTCTGTGATTCCAGGGTGTGCACTGTATAACCCCAGCAGCTCCTGGTCAACATTCCCATCTCTGTGTGGCCAGGGTGTGCTCTATTTAACCCCTGCAGCTCCTGGTAAACATTCCCATCTCTGTGTGGCCAGGGTATGCTCTCTATAACCCCTGCAGCTCCTGGTCAACATTCCCATCTATGTGTGGCCAGGGTGTGCTCTGTATAAACCCTGCAGCTCCTGGTCAACATTCCCATCTCTGTGTGGCCAGGGTGTGCACTGTATAACCCCAGCAGCTCCTGGTCAACATTCGCATCTCTGTGTGGCCAGGGTGTGCTCTGTAAAACTCCTGCACCTCCTGATCAACATTCCCATCTCTGTGTGGCCAGGGTGTGCTCTGTATAACTACTGCAGCTCCTGGTGAACATTCCCATCTCAGTGTGGCCTGGGTGTGTTCTGTATAACCCCTGCAGCTCCTGGTCAACATTCTCATCTCTGTGTGTGGCCAGGGTGTGCTCTGTGTAACCCCAGCAGCTCCTGGTCAACATTCCCATTTCTGTGTGGCCAGTTTGTGCTCTGTATAACCCCTGCAGCTCCTGGTCAACATTGCCATCTCTGTGTGGCCAGGCTGTCCTCAGTATAACTCCTGCAGCTCCTGGTCGACATTCCCATCTCTGTGTGTCGATGGTGTGCTCTCTATAACCCCAGCAGCTCCTGGTCAACATTCCCATCTCTGTGTGGCCAGGGTGTGCTCTGTATAACCCCGCAGCTCCTGGTGAACATTCCCATCTCTGTGTGGCCAGGATGTGCACTGTATAACCCCAGCAGCTCCTGGTCAATATTCCCATTTCTGTGTGGCCAGGGTGTGCTCTGTATAACCCCTGCAGCTCCTGGTGAACATTTCCATCTCTGTGTGGCCAGGATGTGCACTGTATAATCCCAGTAGCTCCTGGTCAACATTCCCATCTCTGTGTGTGGTCAGGGGGTGCTCTGTATAACTCCTGCAGCTCCTGGTCAACATTCCCATCTCAGTGTGGCCAGGAGGTGCTCTGTATACTCCTGCAACTCCTGGTCAACATTCCCATCTCTGTGTGTGGTCAGGGTGTGCTCTGTATAACTCCTGCAGCTCCTGGTCAACATTCCCATCTCTGTGTGGCCAGGATGTGCTCTGTAGACTCCTGCAGCTCCTGGTCAACATTCCCATCTCTGTGTGTGGTCAGGGTGTGCTCTGCATAACTCCTGCAGCTCCTGGTCAACATTCCCAACTCTGTGTGGCCAGGGTGTGCTCTGTATAACCCCTGCAGCTCCTGGTCAACATTCCCATCTCTGTGTGTGGCCAGGATGTGCTCTGTATAACTCCTGCAGCTCCTGGTCAACATTCCCATCTCTGTGTGGCCAGGATGTGCTCTGTATAACCCCAGCAGCTCCTGGTCAACATTCCCATCTCTGTGTGTGTCCAGGGTGTGCTCTGTATACTCCTGCACCTCCTGGTCAACATGTCCTTCTTTGTGAGGCCAGCTGGTGCTCTGTATAACCCCTGCAGCTCCTGGTCAACATTCCCATCTCTGTGTGTGTCCAGGGTGTGCTCTGTATAACCCCTGCAGCTCCTGGTCAACATTCCCATCTCTATGTGGCCAGGATGTGCTCTGTATATCCCCTGCAGCTCCTGGTCAACATTCCCATCTGTGTGATTGGCCAGGGTGTGCTCTGTATTACCCCTGCAACTCCTGGTCAACATTCCCGTCTCTGTGTGTCCAGGGTGTGCTCTGTATAACCCCTGCAGCTCCTGGTCAACATTCACATCTCTGTGAGTCCAGGGTGTGCTCTGTTTAACCCCTGCAGCTCCTGGTCAACAATACCATCTCTGTGAGTCCAGGGTGTGCTCTGTTTAACCCCTGCAGCTCCTGGTCAACATTCCCATCTCTGTGTGGCCAGGGTGTGCTCTGTATAACCCCAGCAGGTCCTGGTCAACATTCCCATCTCTGTGTGGCCAGGGTGTGCTCTGTTTAACCACTGCAGCTCCTGGTAAACATTTCCATCTTTGTGTGGCCAGGGTATACTCTCTATAACCCCAGCAGCTCCTGGTCAACATTCCCATCTCTGTGTGGCCAGGGTGTGCTCTGTATAACTCCTGCAGCTCCTGGTCAACATTCCCATCTCTGTGTGGCCAGTGTGTGCACTGTATAACACCGGCAGCTCCTGGTCAACATTCTCATCTCTGTGTGGCCAGGGTGTGCTCTGTATAACCCCTGCAGCTCCTGGTGAACATTACCATCTCTGTGTGGCCAGGATGTGCACTGTATAACCCGAGCAGCTCCTGGTCAACATTCCCATCTCTGTGTGTGGTCAGGGGGTGCTCTGTATAACTCCTGCAGCTCGTGGTCAACATTCCCATCTCTGTGTGGCCAGGATGTGCTCTGTATACCCCTGCAGCTCCTGGTCAACATTCCCAACTCTGTGTGGCCAGGGGGTGCTCTGTATAGCTCCTGCAGCTCGTGGTCAACATTCCCATCTCTGTGTGTCCAGGGTGTGCTCTGTATAACCCCAGCAGCTCCTGGTCAACATTCCCATCTCTGTGTGGCCAGGGTGTGCACTGTATAACCCCTGCAGCTCCTGGTCAACATTCCCATCTCTGTGTGGCCAGGTTGTGCTCTGTATAACCCCAGCAGCTCCTGGTCAACATTCCCTTCTCTGTGTGGCCAGGGTGTGCTCTGTATAACTCCTGCAGCTTCTGGTCAACATTCCCATCTCTGTGTGGCCAGGATGTGCTCTGTATACCACTGCAGCTCCTGGTCAACATTCCCATCTCTGTGTGGCCAGGATGTGCTCTGTATACTCCTGCAGCTCCTGGTCAACATTCCCATCTCTGTGTGGCCAGGCTGTGCTCTGTATAACCCCTGCAGCTCCTGGTCAATTTTCCCATTTCTGTGTGGCCAGGGTGTGCTCTGTATAACCCCTGCAGCTCCTGGTCAACATTCCCATCTCTGTGTGGCCAGGATGTGCACTGTATAATCCCAGTAGCTCCTGGTCAACATTCCCATCTCTGTGTGTGGTCAGGGGGTGCTCTGTATAACTCCTGCAGCTCGTGGTCAACATTCCCATCTCTGTGTGGCCAGGATGTGCTCTGTATAACCCCTGCAGCTCGTGGTCAACATTCCCATCTCTGTGTGGCCAGGGTGTGCTCTGTATAACCCCTGCAGCTCGTGGTCAACATTCCCATCTCTGTGTGGCCAGGGTGTGCACTGTATAACCCCAGCAGCTCCTGGTCAACATTCGCATCTCTGTGTGGCCAGGGTGCGCTCTGTTCTTTGGGGCACCTTGACAAATATATGAATAGGATGGGAATAGAAGGATACGGACACAGGAAGTGTAGAAGATTGTAGTTTAGTCGGGCAGTATGGTCGGCACGGGCTTGGAGGGCCGAAGGGCCTGTTCGTGTGCTGTACATTTCTTTGTTCTTTGTTCTTTGTATAACTCCTGCAGCTCCTGGTCAACATTCCCATCTCTGTGTGGCCAGGATGTGCTCTGTATACTCCTGCAGCTCCTGGTCAACATTCCCATCTCTGTGTGTGGTCAGGGTGTGCTCTGCATAACTCCTGCAGCTCCTGGTCAACATTCCCATCTCTGTGTGGCCAGGGTGTGCACTGTATAACCCCAGCAGCTCCTGGTCAACATTCGCATCTCTGTGTGGCCAGGGTGCGCTCTGTTCTTTGGGGCACCTTGACAAATATATGAATAGGATGGGAATAGAAGGATACGGACACAGGAAGTGTAGAAGATTGTAGTTTAGTCGGGCAGTATGGTCGGCACGGGCTTGGAGGGCCGAAGGGCCTGTTCGTGTGCTGTACATTTCTTTGTTCTTTGTTCTTTGTATAACTCCTGCAGCTCCTGGTCAACATTCCCATCTCTGTGTGGCCAGGATGTGCTCTGTATACTCCTGCAGCTCCTGGTCAACATTCCCATCTCTGTGTGTGGTCAGGGTGTGCTCTGCATAACTCCTGCAGCTCCTGGTCAACATTCCCATCTCTGTGTGGCCAGGGTGTGCTCTGTATAACCCCTGCAGCTCCTGGTTAACATTCCCATCTCTGTGTGTGGCCAGGATGTGCTCTGTATAACTCCTGCAGCTCCTGGTCAACATTCCCATCTCTGTGTGGCCAGGATGTGCTCTGTATAACCCCTGCAGCTCCTGGTCAACATTCCCATCTCTGTGTGTGGCCAGGCTGTGCTCTGTATACTCCTGCAGCTCCTGGTCAACATGTCCTTCTCTGTGAGGCCAGCTGGCGCTCTGTATAACCCCTGCAGCTCCTGGTCAACATTCCCATCTGTGTGTGTCCAGGGTGTGCTCTGTATAACCCCTGCAGCTCCTGGTCAACATTCCCATCTCTATGTGGCCAGGATGTGCTCTGTATATCCGCTGCAACTCCTGGTCAACATTCCCATCTCTGTGTGTGGCCAGTGTGTGCTCTGTATTACCCCTGCAACTCCTGGTGAACATTCCCATCTCTGTGTGGCCAGGGTGTGCACTGTATAACCCCTGCAGCTCATGGTCAACATTCCCATCTGTGTGATTGGCCAGGGTGTGCTCTGTATTACCCCTGCAACTCCTGGTCAACATTCCCGTCTCTGTGTGTCCAGGGTGTGCTCTGTATAACCCCTGCAGCTCCTGGTCAACATTCACATCTCTGTGAGTCCAGGGTGTGCTCTGTTTAACCCCTGCAGCTCCTGGTCAACAATACCATCTCTGTGAGTCCAGGGTGTGCTCTGTTTAACCCCTGCAGCTCCTGGTCAACATTCCCATCTCTGTGTGGCCAGGGTGTGCTCTGTATAACCCCAGCAGGTCCTGGTCAACATTCCCATCTCTGTGTGGCCAGGGTGTGCTCTGTTTAACCACTGCAGCTCCTGGTAAACATTTCCATCTTTGTGTGGCCAGGGTATGCTCTCTATAACCCCTGCAGCTCCTGGTCAATTTTCCCATTTCTGTGTGGCCAGGGTGTGCTCTGTATAACCCCTGCAGCTCCTGGTCAACATTCCCATCTCTGTGTGGCCAGGATGTGCACTGTATAATCCCAGTAGCTCCTGGTCAACATTCCCATCTCTGTGTGTGGTCAGGGGGTGCTCTGTATAACTCCTGCAGCTCGTGGTCAACATTCCCATCTCTGTGTGGCCAGGATGTGCTCTGTATACCCCTGCAGCTCGTGGTCAAGATTCCCATCTCTGTGTGGCCAGGGTGTGCACTGTATAACCCCAGCAGCTCCTGGTCAACATTCGCATCTCTGTGTGGCCAGGGTGCGCTCTGTTCTTTGGGGCACCTTGACAAATATATGAATAGGACGGGAATAGAAGGATACGGACACAGGAAGTGTAGAAGTTTGTAGTTTAGTCGGGCAGTATGGTCGGCACGGGCTTGGAGGGCCGAAGGGCCTGTTCGTGTGCTGTACATTTCTTTGTTCTTTGTTCTTTGTATAACTCCTGCAGCTCCAGGTCAACATTCCCATCTCTGTGTGGCCAGGATGTGCTCTGTATACTCCTGCAGCTCCTGGTCAACATTCCCATCTCTGTGTGTGGTCAGGGTGTGCTCTGCATAACTCCTGCAGCTCCTGGTCAACATTCCCATCTCTGTGTGGCCAGGGTGTGCTCTGTATAACCCCTGCAGCTCCTGGTTAACATTCCCATCTCTGTGTGTGGCCAGGATGTGCTCTGTATAACTCCTGCAGCTCCTGGTCAACATTCCCATCTCTGTGTGGCCAGGATGTGCTCTGTATAACCCCTGCAGCTCCTGGTCAACATTCCCATCTCTGTGTGTGGCCAGGCTGTGCTCTGTATACTCCTGCAGCTCCTGGTCAACATGTCCTTCTCTGTGAGGCCAGCTGGCGCTCTGTATAACCCCTGCAGCTCCTGGTCAACATTCCCATCTGTGTGTGTCCAGGGTGTGCTCTGTATAACCCCTGCAGCTCCTGGTCAACATTCCCATCTCTATGTGGCCAGGATGTGCTCTGTATATCCGCTGCAACTCCTGGTCAACATTCCCATCTCTGTGTGTGGCCAGTGTGTGCTCTGTATTACCCCTGCAACTCCTGGTGAACATTCCCATCTCTGTGTGGCCAGGGTGTGCACTGTATAACCCCTGCAGCTCATGGTCAACATTCCCATCTGTGTGATTGGCCAGGGTGTGCTCTGTATTACCCCTGCAACTCCTGGTCAACATTCCCGTCTCTGTGTGTCCAGGGTGTGCTCTGTATAACCCCTGCAGCTCCTGGTCAACATTCACATCTCTGTGAGTCCAGGGTGTGCTCTGTTTAACCCCTGCAGCACCTGGTCAACATTCCCATCTCTGTGTGGCCAGGGTGTGCTCTGTATAACCCCAGCAGGTCCTGGTCAACATTCCCATCTCTGTGTGGCCAGGGTGTGCTCTGTTTAACCACTGCAGCTCCTGGTAAACATTTCCATCTTTGTGTGGCCAGGGTATACTCTCTATAACCCCAGCAGCTCCTGGTCAACATTCCCATCTCTGTGTGGCCAGGGTGTGCTCTGTATAACTCCTGCAGCTCCTGGTCAACATTCCCATCTCTGTGTGGCCAGTGTGTGCACTGTATAACACCGGCAGCTCCTGGTCAACATTCTCATCTCTGTGTGGCCAGGGTGTGCTCTGTATAACCCCTGCAGCTCCTGGTGAACATTACCATCTCTGTGTGGCCAGGATGTGCACTGTATAACCCGAGCAGCTCCTGGTCAACATTCCCATCTCTGTGTGTGGTCAGGGGGTGCTCTGTATAACTCCTGCAGCTCGTGGTCAACATTCCCATCTCTGTGTGGCCAGGATGTGCTCTGTATACCCCTGCAGCTCCTGGTCAACATTCCCAACTCTGTGTGGCCAGGATGTGCTCTGTATACCCCTGCAGCTCGTGGTCAAGATTCCCATCTCTGTGTGGCCAGGGTGTGCACTGTATAACCCCAGCAGCTCCTGGTCAACATTCGCATCTCTGTGTGGCCAGGGTGCGCTCTGTTCTTTGGGGCACCTTGACAAATATATGAATAGGACGGGAATAGAAGGATACGGACACAGGAAGTGTAGAAGTTTGTAGTTTAGTCGGGCAGTATGGTCGGCACGGGCTTGGAGGGCCGAAGGGCCTGTTCGTGTGCTGTACATTTCTTTGTTCTTTGTTCTTTGTATAACTCCTGCAGCTCCTGGTCAACATTCCCATCTCTGTGTGGCCAGGATGTGCTCTGTATACTCCTGCAGCACCTGGTCAACATTCCCATCTCTGTGTGTGGTCAGGGTGTGCTCTGCATAACTCCTGCAGCTCCTGGTCAACATTCCCATCTCTGTGTGTGGTCAGGGTGTGCTCTGCATAACTCCTGCAGCTCCTGGTCAACATTCCCATCTCTGTGTGGCCAGGGTGTGCTCTGTATAACCCCTGCAGCTCCTGGTTAACATTCCCATCTCTGTGTGTGGCCAGGATGTGCTCTGTATAACTCCTGCAGCTCCTGGTCAACATTCCCATCTCTGTGTGGCCAGGATGTGCTCTGTATAACCCCTGCAGCTCCTGGTCAACATTCCCATCTCTGTGTGTGGCCAGGCTGTGCTCTGTATACTCCTGCAGCTCCTGGTCAACATGTCCTTCTCTGTGAGGCCAGCTGGCGCTCTGTATAACCCCTGCAGCTCCTGGTCAACATTCCCATCTGTGTGTGTCCAGGGTGTGCTCTGTATAACCCCTGCAGCTCCTGGTCAACATTCCCATCTCTATGTGGCCAGGATGTGCTCTGTATATCCGCTGCAACTCCTGGTCAACATTCCCATCTCTGTGTGTGGCCAGTGTGTGCTCTGTATTACCCCTGCAACTCCTGGTGAACATTCCCATCTCTGTGTGGCCAGGGTGTGCACTGTATAACCCCTGCAGCTCATGGTCAACATTCCCATCTGTGTGATTGGCCAGGGTGTGCTCTGTATTACCCCTGCAACTCCTGGTCAACATTCCCGTCTCTGTGTGTCCAGGGTGTGCTCTGTATAACCCCTGCAGCTCCTGGTCAACATTCACATCTCTGTGAGTCCAGGGTGTGCTCTGTTTAACCCCTGCAGCACCTGGTCAACATTCCCATCTCTGTGTGGCCAGGGTGTGCTCTGTATAACCCCAGCAGGTCCTGGTCAACATTCCCATCTCTGTGTGGCCAGGGTGTGCTCTGTTTAACCACTGCAGCTCCTGGTAAACATTTCCATCTTTGTGTGGCCAGGGTATACTCTCTATAACCCCAGCAGCTCCTGGTCAACATTCCCATCTCTGTGTGGCCAGGGTGTGCTCTGTATAACTCCTGCAGCTCCTGGTCAACATTCCCATCTCTGTGTGGCCAGTGTGTGCACTGTATAACACCGGCAGCTCCTGGTCAACATTCTCATCTCTGTGTGGCCAGGGTGTGCTCTGTATAACCCCTGCAGCTCCTGGTGAACATTACCATCTCTGTGTGGCCAGGATGTGCACTGTATAACCCGAGCAGCTCCTGGTCAACATTCCCATCTCTGTGTGTGGTCAGGGGGTGCTCTGTATAACTCCTGCAGCTCGTGGTCAACATTCCCATCTCTGTGTGGCCAGGATGTGCTCTGTATACCCCTGCAGCTCCTGGTCAACATTCCCAACTCTGTGTGGCCAGGGGGTGCTCTGTATAGCTCCTGCAGCTCGTGGTCAACATTCCCATCTCTGTGTGTCCAGGGTGTGCTCTGTATAACCCCAGCAGCTCCTGGTCAACATTCCCATCTCTGTGTGGCCAGGGTGTGCACTGTATAACCCCTGCAGCTCCTGGTCAACATTCCCATCTCTGTGTGGCCAGGTTGTGCTCTGTATAACCCCAGCAGCTCCTGGTCAACATTCCCTTCTCTGTGTGGCCAGGGTGTGCTCTGTATAACTCCTGCAGCTTCTGGTCAACATTCCCATCTCTGTGTGGCCAGGATGTGCTCTGTATACCCCTGCAGCTCCTGGTCAACATTCCCATCTCTGTGTGGCCAGGATGTGCTCTGTTTACTCCTGCAGCTCCTGGTCAACATTCCCATCTCTGTGTGGCCAGGCTGTGCTCTGTATAACCCCTGCAGCTCCTGGTCAATTTTCCCATTTCTGTGTGGCCAGGGTGTGCTCTGTATAACCCCTGCAGCTCCTGGTCAACATTCCCATCTCTGTGTGGCCAGGATGTGCACTGTATAATCCCAGTAGCTCCTGGTCAACATTCCCATCTCTGTGTGTGGTCAGGGGGTGCTCTGTATAACTCCTGCAGCTCGTGGTCAACATTCCCATCTCTGTGTGGCCAGGATGTGCTCTGTATACCCCTGCAGCTCGTGGTCAACATTCCCATCTCTGTGTGGCCAGGGTGTGCACTGTATAACCCCAGCAGCTCCTGGTCAACATTCGCATCTCTGTGTGGCCAGGGTGCGCTCTGTTCTTTGGGGCACCTTGACAAATATATGAATAGGATGGGAATAGAAGGATACGGACACAGGAAGTGTAGAAGATTGTAGTTTAGTCGGGCAGTATGGTCGGCACGGGCTTGGAGGGCCGAAGGGCCTGTTCGTGTGCTGTACATTTCTTTGTTCTTTGTTCTTTGTATAACTCCTGCAGCTCCTGGTCAACATTCCCATCTCTGTGTGGCCAGGATGTGCTCTGTATACTCCTGCAGCTCCTGGTCAACATTCCCATCTCTGTGTGTGGTCAGGGTGTGCTCTGCATAACTCCTGCAGCTCCTGGTCAACATTCCCATCTCTGTGTGGCCAGGGTGTGCTCTGTATAACCCCTGCAGCTCCTGTTTAACATTCCCATCTCTGTGTGTGGCCAGGATGTGCTCTGTATAACTCCTGCAGCTCCTGGTCAACATTCCCATCTCTGTGTGGCCAGGATGTGCTCTGTATAACCCCTGCAGCTCCTGGTCAACATTCCCATCTCTGTGTGTGGCCAGGCTGTGCTCTGTATACTCCTGCAGCTCCTGGTCAACATGTCCTTCTCTGTGAGGCCAGCTGGCGCTCTGTATAACCCCTGCAGCTCCTGGTCAACATTCCCATCTGTGTGTGTCCAGGGTGTGCTCTGTATAACCCCTGCAGCTCCTGGTCAACATTCCCATCTCTATGTGGCCAGGATGTGCTCTGTATATCCGCTGCAACTCCTGGTCAACATTCCCATCTCTGTGTGTGGCCAGTGTGTGCTCTGTATTACCCCTGCAACTCCTGGTGAACATTCCCATCTCTGTGTGGCCAGGGTGTGCACTGTATAACCCCTGCAGCTCATGGTCAACATTCCCATCTGTGTGATTGGCCAGGGTGTGCTCTGTATTACCCCTGCAACTCCTGGTCAACATTCCCGTCTCTGTGTGTCCAGGGTGTGCTCTGTATAACCCCTGCAGCTCCTGGTCAACATTCACATCTCTGTGAGTCCAGGGTGTGCTCTGTTTAACCCCTGCAGCTCCTGGTCAACAATACCATCTCTGTGAGTCCAGGGTGTGCTCTGTTTAACCCCTGCAGCTCCTGGTCAACATTCCCATCTCTGTGTGGCCAGGGTGTGCTCTCTATAACCCCAGCAGGTCCTGGTCAACATTCCCATCTCTGTGTGGCCAGGGTGTGCTCTGTTTAACCACTGCAGCTCCTGGTAAACATTTCCATCTTTGTGTGGCCAGGGTATGCTCTCTATAACCCCTGCAGCTCCTGGTCAATTTTCCCATTTCTGTGTGGCCAGGGTGTGCTCTGTATAACCCCTGCAGCTCCTGGTCAACATTCCCATCTCTGTGTGGCCAGGATGTGCACTGTATAATCCCAGTAGCTCCTGGTCAACATTCCCATCTCTGTGTGTGGTCAGGGGGTGCTCTGTATAACTTCTGCAGCTCGTGGTCAACATTCCCATCTCTGTGTGGCCAGGATGTGCTCTGTATACCCCTGCAGCTCGTGGTCAACATTCCCATCTCTGTGTGGCCAGGGTGTGCACTGTATAACCCCAGCAGCTCCTGGTCAACATTCGCATCTCTGTGTGGCCAGGGTGCGCTCTGTTCTTTGGGGCACCTTGACAAATATATGAATAGGATGGGAATAGAAGGATACGGACACAGGAAGTGTAGAAGATTGTAGTTTAGTCGGGCAGTATGGTCGGCACGGGCTTGGAGGGCCGAAGGGCCTGTTCGTGTGCTGTACATTTCTTTGTTCTTTGTTCTTTGTATAACTCCTGCAGCTCCTGGTCAACATTCCCATCTCTGTGTGGCCAGGATGTGCTCTGTATACTCCTGCAGCTCCTGGTCAACATTCCCATCTCTGTGTGTGGTCAGGGTGTGCTCTGCATAACTCCTGCAGCTCCTGGTCAACATTCCCATCTCTGTGTGGCCAGGGTGTGCTCTGTATAACCCCTGCAGCTCCTGTTTAACATTCCCATCTCTGTGTGTGGCCAGGATGTGCTCTGTATAACTCCTGCAGCTCCTGGTCAACATTCCCATCTCTGTGTGGCCAGGATGTGCTCTGTATAACCCCTGCAGCTCCTGGTCAACATTCCCATCTCTGTGTGTGGCCAGGCTGTGCTCTGTATACTCCTGCAGCTCCTGGTCAACATGTCCTTCTCTGTGAGGCCAGCTGGCGCTCTGTATAACCCCTGCAGCTCCTGGTCAACATTCCCATCTGTGTGTGTCCAGGGTGTGCTCTGTATAACCCCTGCAGCTCCTGGTCAACATTCCCATCTCTATGTGGCCAGGATGTGCTCTGTATATCCGCTGCAACTCCTGGTCAACATTCCCATCTCTGTGTGTGGCCAGTGTGTGCTCTGTATTACCCCTGCAACTCCTGGTGAACATTCCCATCTCTGTGTGGCCAGGGTGTGCACTGTATAACCCCTGCAGCTCATGGTCAACATTCCCATCTGTGTGATTGGCCAGGGTGTGCTCTGTATTACCCCTGCAACTCCTGGTCAACATTCCCGTCTCTGTGTGTCCAGGGTGTGCTCTGTATAACCCCTGCAGCTCCTGGTCAACATTCACATCTCTGTGAGTCCAGGGTGTGCTCTGTTTAACCCCTGCAGCTCCTGGTCAACAATACCATCTCTGTGAGTCCAGGGTGTGCTCTGTTTAACCCCTGCAGCTCCTGGTCAACATTCCCATCTCTGTGTGGCCAGGGTGTGCTCTGTATAACCCCAGCAGGTCCTGGTCAACATTCCCATCTCTGTGTGGCCAGGGTGTGCTCTGTTTAACCACTGCAGCTCCTGGTAAACATTTCCATCTTTGTGTGGCCAGGGTATGCTCTCTATAACCCCTGCAGCTCCTGGTCAATTTTCCCATTTCTGTGTGGCCAGGGTGTGCTCTGTATAACCCCTGCAGCTCCTGGTCAACATTCCCATCTCTGTGTGGCCAGGATGTGCACTGTATAATCCCAGTAGCTCCTGGTCAACATTCCCATCTCTGTGTGTGGTCAGGGGGTGCTCTGTATAACTTCTGCAGCTCGTGGTCAACATTCCCATCTCTGTGTGGCCAGGATGTGCTCTGTATACCCCTGCAGCTCGTGGTCAACATTCCCATCTCTGTGTGGCCAGGGTGTGCACTGTATAACCCCAGCAGCTCCTGGTCAACATTCGCATCTCTGTGTGGCCAGGGTGCGCTCTGTTCTTTGGGGCACCTTGACAAATATATGAATAGGATGGGAATAGAAGGATACAGACACAGGAAGTGTAGAAGTTTGTAGTTTAGTCGGGCAGTATGGTCGGCACGGGCTTGGAGGGCCGAAGGGCCTGTTCGTGTGCTGTACATTTCTTTGTCCTTTGTTCTTTGTATAACTCCTGCAGCTCCTGGTCAACATTCCCATCTCTGTGTGGCCAGGATGTGCTCTGTATACTCCTGCAGCTCCTGGTCAACATTCCCATCTCTGTGTGTGGTCAGGGTGTGCTCTGCATAACTCCTGCAGCTCCTGGTCAACATTCCCATCTCTGTGTGGCCAGGGTGTGCTCTGTATAACCCCTGCAGCTCCTGGTTAACATTCCCATCTCTGTGTGTGGCCAGGATGTGCTCTGTATAACTCCTGCAGCTCCTGGTCAACATTCCCATCTCTGTGTGGCCAGGATGTGCTCTGTATAACCCCTGCAGCTCCTGGTCAACATTCCCATCTCTGTGTGTGGCCAGGCTGTGCTCTGTATACTCCTGCAGCTCCTGGTCAACATGTCCTTCTCTGTGAGGCCAGCTGGCGCTCTGTATAACCCCTGCAGCTCCTGGTCAACATTCCCATCTGTGTGTGTCCAGGGTGTGCTCTGTATAACCCCTGCAGCTCCTGGTCAACATTCCCATCTCTATGTGGCCAGGATGTGCTCTGTATATCCGCTGCAACTCCTGGTCAACATTCCCATCTCTGTGTGTGGCCAGTGTGTGCTCTGTATTACCCCTGCAACTCCTGGTGAACATTCCCATCTCTGTGTGGCCAGGGTGTGCACTGTATAACCCCTGCAGCTCATGGTCAACATTCCCATCTGTGTGATTGGCCAGGGTGTGCTCTGTATTAACCCTGCAACTCCTGGTCAACATTCCCGTCTCTGTGTGTCCAGGGTGTGCTCTGTATAACCCCTGCAGCTCCTGGTCAACATTCACATCTCTGTGAGTCCAGGGTGTGCTCTGTTTAACCCCTGCAGCTCCTGGTCAACAATACCATCTCTGTGAGTCCAGGGTGTGCTCTGTTTAACCCCTGCAGCTCCTGGTCAACATTCCCATCTCTGTGTGGCCAGGGTGTGCTCTGTATAACCCCAGCAGGTCCTGGTCAACATTCCCATCTCTGTGTGGCCAGTGTGTGCACTGTATAACACCGGCAGCTCCTGGTCAACATTCTCATCTCTTTGTGGCCAGGGTGTGCTCTGTATAACCCCTGCAGCTCCTGGTGAACATTACCATCTCTGTGTGGCCAGGATGTGCTCTGTATACCCCTGCAGCTCCTGGACAACATTCCCAACTCTGTGTGGCCAGGGGGTGCTCTGTATAGCTCCTGCAGCTCGTGGTCAACATTCCCATCTCTGTGTGTCCAGGGTGTGCTCTGTATAACCCCAGCAGCTCCTGGTCAACATTCCCATCTCTGTGTGGCCAGGGTGTGCACTGTATAACCCCTGCAGCTCCTGGTCAACATTCCCATCTCTGTGTGGCCAGGTTGTGCTCTGTATAACCCCAGCAGCTCCTGGTCAACATTCCCTTCTCTGTGTGGCCAGGGTGTGCTCTGGAAACTCCTGCAGCTTCTGGTCAACATTCCCATCTCTGTGTGGCCAGGATGTGCTCTGTATACCCCTGCAGCTCCTGGTCAACATTCCCATCTCTGTGTGGCCAGGATGTGCTCTGTATACTCCTGCAGCTCCTGGTCAACGTTCCCATCTCTGTGTGGCCAGGCTGTGCTCTGTATAACCCCTGCAGCTCCTGGTCAAATTTCCCATTTCTGTGTGGCCAGGGTGTGCTCTGTATAACCCCTGCAGCTCCTGGTCAACATTCCCATCTCTGTGTGGCCAGGATGTGCACTGTATAATCCCAGTAGCTCCTGGTCAACATTCCCATCTCTGTGTGTGGTCAGGGGGTGCTCTGTATAACACCTGCAGCTCGTGGTCAACATTCCCATCTCTGTGTGGCCAGGGTGTGCACTGTATAACCCCAGCAGCTCCTGGTCAACATTCGCATCTCTGTGTGGCCAGGGTGCGCTCTGTTCTTTGGGGCACCTTGACAAATATATGAATAGGATGGGAATAGAAGGATACGGACACAGGAAGTGTAGAAGATTGTAGTTTAGTCGGGCAGTATGGTCGGCACGGGCTTGGAGGGCCGAAGGGCCTGTTCGTGTGCTGTACATTTCTTTGTTCTTTGTTCTTTGTATAACTCCTGCAGCTCCTGGTCAACATTCCCATCTCTGTGTGGCCAGGATGTGCTCTGTATACTCCTGCAGCTCCTGGTCAACATTCCCATCTCTGTGTGTGGTCAGGGTGTGCTCTGCATAACTCCTGCAGCTCCTGGTCAACATTCCCATCTCTGTGTGGCCAGGGTGTGCTCTGTATAACCCCTGCAGCTCCTGGTTAACATTCCCATCTCTGTGTGTGGCCAGGATGTGCTCTGTATAACTCCTGCAGCTCCTGGTCAACATTCCCATCTCTGTGTGGCCAGGATGTGCTCTGTATAACCCCTGCAGCTCCTGGTCAACATTCCCATCTCTGTGTGTGGCCAGGCTGTGCTCTGTATACTCCTGCAGCTCCTGGTCAACATGTCCTTCTCTGTGAGGCCAGCTGGCGCTCTGTATAACCCCTGCAGCTCCTGGTCAACATTCCCATCTGTGTGTGTCCAGGGTGTGCTCTGTATAACCCCTGCAGCTCCTGGTCAACATTCCCATCTCTATGTGGCCAGGATGTGCTCTGTATAACCCCAGCAGCTCCTGGTCAACATTCCCGTGTCTGTGTGTCCAGGGTGTGCTCTGTGTAACCCCAGCAGCTCCTGGTCAACATTCCCATCTCTGTTTGTGCCCAGGGTGTGCTCTGTATAACCCCAGCAGCTCCTGGTCAACATTCCCGTGTCTGTGTGTCCAGGGTGTGCTCTGTGTAACCCCAGCAGCTCCTGGTCAACATTCCCATCTCTGTGTGGCCAGGGTGTGCTCTGTATAACCCCTGCAGCTCCTGGTCAACATTCACATCTCTGTGAGTCCAGGGTGTGCTCTGTATAACCCCAGCAGCTCCTGGTAAACATTCCTATCTCTGTGTGGCCAGGGTGTGCTCTGTATAACCGCAGCAGCTCCTGGTCAACATTCGCATCTCTGTGTTTCCAGGGTGCGCTCTGTAAAACTCCTGCAGCTCCTGGTCAACATTCCCATCTCTGTGTGGCCAGGGTGTGCTCTGTATAACCCCTGCAGCTCCTGGTCAACATTCCCATCTCTGTGTGGCCAGGGTGTGCTCTGTATAACCCCTGCAGCTCCTGGTCAACATTCCCATCTCTGTGTGGCCAGTGTGTGCACTGTATAACACCGGCAGCTCCTGGTCAACATTCCCATCTCTGTGTGGCCAGGGTGTGCTCTGTATAACCGCTGAAGCTCCTGGTCAACATTCCCATCTCTGTGTGGCCAGGGAGTGCTCTGCATAACTCCTGCAGCTCCTGGTCAACATGTCCTTCTCTGTGAGGCCAGGTGGCGCTCTGTATAACTCCTGCAGCTCCTGGTCAACATTCCCATCTCTGTGTGTGGTCAGGGTGTGCTCGGTATAACCCCTGCTGCTCCTGGTCAACATTCCCATCTCTGTGTGGCCAGGATGTGCACTGTATAATCCCAGTAGCTCCTGGTCAACATTCCCACCTCTGTGTGTGGTCAGGGTGTGCTCTGTATAACTCCTGCAGCTCCTGGTTAACATTCCCATTTCTGTGTGGCCAGTGTGTGCTCTGTATAACCCCAGCAGCTCCTGGTCAACATTCCCACCTCTGTGTGTGGTCAGGGTGTGCTCTGTATAACTCCTGCAGCTCCTGGTCAACATTCCCATCTCTGTGTGTGGTCAGGGTGTGCTCTGTATAACCCCTGCTGCTCCTGGTCAACATTCCCATCTCTGTGTGGCCAGGATGTGCACTGTATAATCCCAGTAGCTCCTGGTCAACATTCCCACCTCTGTGTGTGGTCAGGGTGTGCTCTGTATAACTCCTGCAGCTCCTGGTTAACATTCCCATTTCTGTGTGGCCAGGGTGTGCTCTGTATAACCCCTGCAGCTCCTGGTTAACATTCCCATTTCTGTGTGTGGCCAGTATGTGCTTTGTATAACTCCTGCATTTCCTGGTCAACATTCCCATCTCTGTGTGGCCAGGGTGTGCTCTGTATAACCCCTGCAGCTCCTGGTCAACATTCCCATCACTGTGTGGCCAGGGTGTACTCTGTATAACCCCTGCAGCTCCTGGTCAACATTCCCATCTCTGTGTGGCCTGGATGTGCACTGTATAACCCCGGCAACTCCTGGTCAACATTCCAATCGCTGTGTGTGGCCAGGGTGTGCTCTGTATAACTCCTGCATGTCCTGGTCAACATTCCCATCTCTGTGTGGCCAGGATGTGCTCTGAATACTCCTGCAGCTCCTGGTCAACATTCCCATCTCTGTGTGTGGTCAGGGTGTGCTCTGTATAACTCCTGCAGCTCCTGGTCAACATTCCCATCTCTGTTTGGCCAGGATGTGCTCTGTATACCCCTACAGCTCCTGGTCAACATCCCATCTATGTGTGGCCAGGCTGTGCTCTGTATAACCCCTGCAGCTCCTGGTCAACATTCCCATCTCTGTGTGGCAAGGATGTGCACTGTATAATCCCAGTAGCTCCTGGTCAACATTCCCATCTCTGTGTGTGGCCAGGGAGTGCTCTGTATAACTCCTGCAGCTCCTGGTCAACATTCACATCTCTATGTGTGGTCAGGGGGTGCTCTGTATAACCCCTGCAGATCCTGGTCAACATTCCCATCACTGTGTGGCCAAGGTGTGCTCTGTATAACTCCTGCAGCTCCTGGTCAACATTCCCATCTCTGTGTGGCCAGGGTGTGCTCTGTATAACCCCTGCAGCTCCTGGTCAACATTCCCATCTCTGTGTGGCCAGGGTGTGCTCTGTATAACTCCTGCAGCTCCTACTCAACATGTCCTTCTCTGTGAGGCCAGGGTGTGCTCTGTATAACCCCTGCAGCTCCTGGTCAACATTCCCATCTCTGTGTGGCCAGGGAGTGCTCTGTATAACCACTGCAGCTCCTGGTCAACATTCCCATCTCTGTGTGGCCACCATGTGCTCTGTATACCCCTGCAGCTCCTGGTAAACATTCCCATCTCTGTGTGGCAAGGGTGTGCTCTGTATAACTCCTGCAGCTCCTGGTCAACATTCCCATCTCTGTGTGTGGTCAGGGTGTGCTCTGTCTAACCCCAGCAGCTCCTGATCAACATTCCCATCTCTGTGTGTGGTCAGGGTGTGCTCTGTATAACCCCTGCTGCTCCTGGTCAACATTCCCATCTCTGTGTGGCCAGGATATGCACTGTATAATCCCAGTAGCTCCTGGTCAACATTCCTACCTCTGTGTGTGGTCAGGGTGTGCTCTGTATAACTCCTGCAGCTCCTGGTTAACATTCCCATTTCTGTGTGGCCAGGGTGTGCTCTGTATAACCCCTGCAGCTCCTGGTTAACATGGCCATTTCTGTGTGTGGCCAGTATGTGCTTTGTATAACTCCTGCATTTCCTGGTCAACATTCCCATCTCTGTGTGGCCAGGGTGTGCTCTGTATAACCCCTGCAGCTCCTGTTCAACATTCCCATCTGTGTGTGCCCATTGTGTGCTCTGTATAACTCCTGCAGCTCCTGGTCAACATTGCCATCTCTGTGTGGCCAGGTCGTGTTCTGTATAACTCCTGGTCAATATTCCCATTTCTGTGTGGCCAGGTTGTGCTCTGTATAACCCCTGCAGCTCCTGGACAACATTCCCATCTGTGTGTGTGTCCAGGGTGTGCTCTGTATAACACCTGCAGCTCCTGGTCAACATTCCCATCTCTGTGTGGCCAGGGTGTGTTCTGTATAACACCTGCAGCTCCTGGTCAACATTCCCATCTCTGTGTGGCCAGGGTGTGCTCTGTATAACCCCTGCAGCTCCTGGTCAACATTCCCATCGCTGTGTGGCCAGGGTGTGCTCTGTATAACCCCTGCGGCTCCTGGTCAACATTCCCATCTCTGTGTGGCCAGGGTGTGTTCTGTATAACCCCTGCAGCTCCTGGTCAACATTCCCATCTCTGTGTGGCCAGGGTGTGCTCTGAATAACTCCTGCAGCTCCTGGTCAACATGTCCTTCTCTGTGAGGCCAGGTGGCGCTCAGTATAACACCTGCAGCTCCTGGCCAACATTCCCATCAGTGTGTGCCCAGGGTGTGCTCTGTATAACTCCTGCAGCTCCTGGTCAACATTCCCATCTCTGTGTGGCCAGGGTGTGCTCAGTATAACCCCTGTAGCTCCTGGTCAACATTCCCATCTGTGTGTGCCCAGGGTGTGCTCTGTATAATCCCAGTAGCTCCTGGTCAACATTCCCATCTCTGTGTGTGGCCTTAAGTGCTTTGTATAACTCCTGCAGCTCCTGGTCAACATTCCCATCTCTGTGTGGCCAGGGTGTGCTCTGTATAACCCCTGCAGCTCCTGGTCAACATTGCCATCTCTGTGTGGCCAGGCTGTCCTCAGTATAACTCCTGCAGCTCCTGGTCGACATTCCCATCTCTGTGTGTCGATGGTGTGCTCTGTATAACCCCAGCAGCTCCTGGTCAACATTCCCATCTCTGTGTGGCCAGGGTGTGCTCTGTATAACCCCGCAGCTCCTGGTCAACATTCCCATCTCTGTGTGGCCAGGGTGTGCTCTGTATAACCCCTGCAGCTCCTGGTCAACATGTCCTTCTCTGTGTGGCCAGGGTGTGCTCTGTATAACCCCAGCAGCTCCTGGTCAACATTCCCATCTCTGTGTGGCCAGGGTGTGCTCTGTATAACCCCGCAGCTCCTGGTGAACATTCCCATTTCTGTGTGGCCAGGGTGTGCTCTGTATAACCCTAGCAGCTCCTGGTGAACATTTCCATCTCTGTGTGGCTTGGATGTGCACTGTATAATCCCAGTAGCTCCTGGTCAACATTCCCATCTCTGTGTGTGGTCAGGAGGTGCTCTGTATAACTCCTGCAGCTCCTGGTCAACATTCCCATCTCAGTGTGGCCAGGATGTGCTCTGTATACTCCTGCAGCTCCTGGTCAACATTCCCATCTCTGTGTGTGGTCAGGGTGTGCTCTGCATAACTCCTGCAGCTCCTGGTCAACATGTCCTTCTCTGTGAGGCCAGCTGGTGCTCTGTATAACCCCTGCAGCTCCTGGTCAACATTCCCATCTCTGTGTGTGTCCAGTGTGTGCTCTGTATAAACCCTGCAGCTCCTGGTCAACATTCCCATCTCTATGTGGCCAGGATGTGCTCTGTATATCCCCTGCAGCTCCTGGTCAACATTTCCATCTGTGTGATTGGCCAGGGTGTGCTCTGTATTACCCCTGCAACTCCTGGTCAACATTCCCGTCTCTGTGTGTCCCGGGTGTGCTCTGTTTAACCCCTGCAGCTCCTGGTCAACATTCACATCTCTGTGAGTCCAGGGTGTGCTCTGTTTAACCCCTGCAGCTCCTGGTCAACAATACCATCTCTGTGAGTCCAGGGTGTGCTCTGTTTAACCCCTGCAGCTCCTGGTAAACATTTCCATCTTTGTGTGGCCAGGGTATGCTCTCTATAACCCCTGCATCTCCTGGTCAACATTCCCATCACTGTGTGGCCAGGGTGTGCTCTGTATAACCCCTGCAGCTCCTGGTCAACATTCCCATCTCTGTGTGGCCAGTGTGTGCACTGTATAACACCGGCAGCTCCTGGTGAACATTCTCATCTCTGTTTGGCCAGGGTGTGCTCTGTATACCCCCTGCAGCTCCTGGTCCACATTCCCATCTCTGTGTGGCCAGGTTGTGCTCTGTATAACCCCAGCAGCTCCTGGTCAACATTCCCATCTCTGTGTGGCCAGGGTGTGCACTGTATAACCCCTGCAGCTCCTGGTCAACATTCCCATCTCTGTGTGGCCAGGTTGTGCTCTGTATAACCCCAGCAGCTCCTGGTCAACATTCCCTTCTCTGTGTGGCCAGGGTGTGCTCTGTATAACTCCTGCAGCTTCTGGTCAACATTCCCATCTCTGTGTGGCCAGGATGTGCTCTGTATACCCCTGCAGCTCCTGGTCAACATTCCCATCTCTGTGTGGCCAGGATGTGCTCTGTATACTCCTGCAGCTCCTGGTCAACATTCCCATCTCTGTGTGGCCAGGCTGTGCTCTGTATAACCCCTGCAGCTCCTGGTCAATTTTCCCATTTCTGTGTGGCCAGGGAGTGCTCTGTATAACCCCTGCAGCTCCTGGTCAACATTCCCATCTCTGTGTGGCCAGGATGTGCACTGTATAATTCCAGTAGCTCCTGGTCAACATTCCCATCTCTGTGTGTGGTCACGGGGTGCTCTGTATAACTCCTGCAGCTCGTGGTCAACATTCCCATCTCTGTGTGTGGTCACGGGGTGCTCTGTATAACTCCTGCAGCTCCTGGTCAACATGTCCTTCTCTGTGAGGCCAGCTGGCGCTCTGTATAACCCCTGCAGCTCCTGGTCAACATTCCCATCTCTGTGTGTGTCCAGGGTGTGCTCTGTATAACCCCTGCAGCTCCTGGTCAACATTCCCATCTCTATGTGGCCAGGATGTGCTCTGTATACCCCTGCAGCTCCTGGTCAACATTCCCATCTCTGTGTGGCCAGGATGTGCTCTGTATACTCCTGCAGCTCCTGGTCAACGTTCCCACCTCTGTGTGGCCAGGCTGTGCTCTGTATAACCCCTGCAGCTCCTGGTCAATATTCCCATTTGTGTGTGGCCAGGGTGTGCTCTGTATAACCCCTGCAGCTCCTGGTGAACATTCCCATCTCTGTGTGGCCAGGATGTGCACTGTATAATCCCAGTAGCTCCTGGTCAACATTCACATCTCTGTGTGTGGTCAGGGGGTGCTCTGTATAACTCCTGCAGCTCCTGGTCAACATTCCCATCTCTGTGTGGCCAGGATGTGCTCTGTATACTCCTGCAGCTCCTGGTCAACATTCCCATCTCTGTGTGTGGTCAGGGTGTGCTCTGTATAACTCCTGCAGCTCCTGGTCAACATTCCCATCTCTGTGTGGCCAGGATGTGCTCTGTATACTCCTGCAGCTCCTGGTCAACATTCCCATCTCTGTGTGTGGTCAGGGTGTGCTCTGCATAACTCCTGCAGCTCCTGGTCAACATTCCCATCTCTGTGTGGCCAGGGTGTGCTCTGTATAACCCCTGCAGCTCCTGGTTAACATTCCCATCTCTGTGTGTGGCCAGGATGTGCTCTGTATAACTCCTGCAGCTCCTGGTCAACATTCCCATCTCTGTGTGGCCAGGATGTGCTCTGTATACTCCTGCAGCTCCTGGTCAACATGTCCTTCTCGGTGAGGCCAGCTGGCGCTCTGTATAACCCCTGCAGCTCCTGGTCAACATTCCCATCTCTATGTGGCCAGGATGTGCTCTGTATTTCCCCTGCAGCTCCTGGTCAACATTCCCATCTGTGTGTGTGGCCAGGGTGTGCTTTGTATTACCCCTGCAACTCCTGGTCAACATTCCCATCACTGTGTGTCCAGGGTGTGCTCTGTGTAACCCCAGCAGCTCCTGGTCAACATTCCCATCTCTGTGTGGCCAGGATGTGCTCTGTATAACCCCTGCAGCTCCTGGTCAACATTCCCATCTCTGTGTGGCCAGGGTGCGCTCAGTATAACTCCTGCAGCTCCTGGTCGACATTCCCATCTCTGTGTGTCGAGGGTGTGCTCTGTATAACCATGGCAGCTCCTGGTCAACATTCCCATCTCTGTGATTCCAGGGTGTGAACTGTCTCACCCCTGCAGCTCCTGGTCAACATTCCCATCTCTGTTTGGCCAGGGTGTGCTCTGTTTAACCCCTGCAGCTCCTGGTAAACATTCCCATCTCTGTGAGGCCAGGGAGTGCTCTGTATAACTACTGCAGCTCATGGTGAACATTCCCATCTCAGTGTGGCCTGGGTGTGTTCTGTATAACCCCTGCAGCTCCTGGTCAACATTCCCATCTCTGTGTGGCCAGGGTGTGCTCTGTATAACCCCAGCAGCTCCTGGTCAACATTCCCATCTCTGTGTGGCCAGGGTGTGCTCTGTATAACCCCAGCAGCTCCTGGTCAACATTCTCATCTCTGTGTGTGGCCAGGGTGTGCTCTGTATAACCCCAGCAGCTTCTGGTCATCATTCTCAGCTCTGTGTGGCCAGGGTGTGCTCTGAGTAACCCCAGCAGCTCCTGGTCAACATTCCCATCTCTGTGTGGCCAGGCTGTGCTCAGTATAACTCCTGCAGCTCCTGGTCGACATTCCCATCTCTGTGTGTCGATGGTGTGCTCTGTATAACCCCAGCAGCTCCTGGTCAACATTCCCATCTCTATGTGGCCAGGGTGTGCTCTGTATAACCCCTGCAGCTCCTGGTCAACATTCCCATCTCTGTGTGGCCAGGGTGTGCTCTGTGTAACACCAGAAGCTCCTGGTCAACATTCCCATCTCTGTGTGTCCAGGGTGTACTCTGTATAACCCCTGCAGCTCCTGGTGAACATTCCCATCTCTGTGTGGCCAGGATGTGCACTGTATAACCCCAGCAGCTCCTGGTCAACATTCCCATCTCTGTGTGTAGCCAGGGTGTGCTCTGTATAACTCCTGCAGCTCCTGGTCAACAGTCCCATCTCTGTGTGGCCAGGATGTGCTCTGTATACCCCTGCAGCTCCTGGTCAACATTCCCATCTCTGTGTGGCCAGGATGTGCTCTGTATACTCCTGCAGCTCCTGGTCAACGTTCCCATCTCTGTGTGGCCAGGCTGTGCTCTGTATAACCCCTGCAGCTCCTGGTCAATATTCCCATTTCTGTGTGGCCAGGGTGTGCTCTGTATAACCCCTGCAGCTCCTGGTCAACATTCCCATCTCTGTGTGGCCAGGATGTGCACTGTATAATCCCAGTAGCTCCTGGTCAACATTCCCATCTCTGTGTGTGGTCAGGGGGTGCTCTGTATAACTCCTGCAGCTCCTGGTCAACATTCCCATCTCTGTGTGGCCAGGATGTGCTCTGTATACTCCTGCGGCTCCTGGTCAACATTCCCATCTCTGTGTGTGGTCAGGGTGTGCTCTGCATAACTCCTGCAGCTCCTGGTCAACATTCCCATCTCTGTGTGGCCAGGATGTGCTCTGTATACTCCTGCAGCTCCTGGTCAACATTCCCATCTCTGTGTGTGGTCAGGGTGTGCTCTGCATAACTCCTGCAGCTCCTGGTCAACATTTCCATCTCTGTGTGGCCAGGGTATGCTCTGTATAACCCCTGCAGCTCCTGGTTAACATTCCCATCTCTGTGTGTGGCCAGGATGTGCTCTGTATAACTCCTGCAGCTCCTGGTCAACATTCCCATCTCTGTGTGGCCAGGATGTGCTCTGTCTACTCCTGCAGCTCCTGGTCAACATGTCCTTCTCGGTGAGGCCAGCTGGCGCTCTGTATAACCCCTGCAGCTCCTGGTCAACATTCCCATCTCTATGTGGCCAGGATGTGCTCTGTATTTCCCCTGCAGCTCCTGGTCAACATTCCCATCTGTGTGTGTGGCCAGGGTGTGCTCTGTATTACCCCTGCAACTCCTGGTCAACATTCCCATCACTGTGTGGCCAGGATGTGCTCTGTATAACCCCTGCAGCTCCTGGTCAACATTCCCATCTCTGTGTGGCCAGGGTGCGCTCAGTATAACTCCTGCAGCTCCTGGTCGATATTCCCATCTCTGTGAGTCGAGGGTGTGCTCTGTATAACCATGGCAGCTCCTGGTCAACATTCCCATCTCTGTGATTCCAGGGTGTGCACTGTATAACCCCTGCAGCTCCTGGTCAACATTCCCATCTCTGTGTGGCCAGGGTGTGCTCTGTTTAACCCCTGCAGCTCCTGGTAAACATTCCCATCTCTGTGTGGCCAGGGTATGCTCTCTATAACCCCTGCAGCTCCTGGTCAACATTCGCATCTCTGTGTGGCCAGGGTGTGCTCTGTATAACTACTGCAGCTCCTGGTGAACATTCCCATCTCAGTGTGGCCTGGGTGTGTTCTGTATAACCCCTGCAGCTCCTGGTCAACATTCCCATCTCTGTGTGGCCAGGGTGTGCTCTGTATAACCCCAGCAGCTCCTGGTCAACATTCTCATCTCTGTGTGTGGCCAGGGTGTGCTCTGAGTAAACCTAGCAGCTCCTGGTCAACATTCCCATCTCTGTGTGGCCAGGATGTGCACTGCATAACCCCAGCAGCTCCTGGTCAACATTCCCATCTCTGTGTGTGGTCAGGGTGTGCTCTGTATAACTCCTGCAGCTCCTGGTCAACATTCCCATCTCTGCTTGGCCAGGATGTGCTCTGTATACCCCTGCAGCTCCTGGTCAACATTCCCATCTCTGTGTGGCCAGGCTGTGCTCTGTATAACCCCTGCAGCTCCTGGTCAACATTCCCATATCTGTGTGGCAAGGATGTGCACTGTATAACCCCTGCAGCTCCTGGTCAACATTCCCATATCTGTGTGGCCAGGTGTGCTCTGTATAACCCCAGCAACTCCAGGTCAACATTCCCATCTCTGTGTATCCAGGGTGTGCTCTGTATAACCCCAGCAGCTCCTGGTCAACATTCCCATCTCTGTGTGGCCAGGGTGTGCTCTGTATAACCCCTGCAGCTCCTGGTCAACATTCCCATCTCTGTGTGGCCAGGGTGTGCTCTGTATAATCCCTGCAGCTCCTGGTCAACATTCCCATCTCTGTGTGTCCATGGTTTGCTCTGTATAACCCTAGCAGCTCCTGGTCAACATTCCCATATCTGTGTGGGCAGGGTGTGCTCTGTATAACCCCAGCAGCTCCTGATCAACATTCCCATCTCTGTGTATCCAGGGTGTGCTCTGTATAACCCCTGCAGCTCCTGGTCAACATTCCCATCTCTGTGTGGCCAGGGTGTGCTCTGTTAACCCCTGCAGCTCCTGGTCAACATTCCCATCTCTGTGTGGCCCGGCTGTGCTCAGTATAACTCCTGCAGCTCCTGGTCGACATTCCCATCTCTGTGTGGCCAGGATGTGCACTGTATAACCCCAGCAGCTCCTGGTCAACATTCCCATCTCTGTGTGTGGCCAGGGTGTGCTCTGTATAACTCCTGCAGCTCCTGGTCAACAGTCCCATCTCTGTGTGGCCAGGATGTGCTCTGTATACCCCTGCAGCTCCTGGTCAACATTCCCATGTCTGTGTGGCCAGGATGTGCTCTGTATACTCCTGCAGCTCCTGGTCAACGTTCCCATCTCTGTGTGTCCAGGGTGTGCTCTGTATAACCCCTGCAGCTCCTGGTCAATATTCCCATTTCTGTGTGGCCAGGGTGTGCTCTGTATAACCCCTGCAGCTCCTGGCCAACATTCCCATCTCTGTGTGGCCAGGATGTGCACTGTATAATCCCAGTAGCTCCTGGTCAACATTCCTATCTCTGTGTGTGGTCAGGGGGTGCTCTGTATAAGTCCTGCAGCTCCTGGTCAACATTCCCATCTCTGTGTGGCCAGGATGTGCTCTGTATACTCCTGCAGCTCCTGGTCAACATTCCCATCTCTGTGTGTGGTCAGGGTGTGCTCTGTATAACTCCTGCAGCTCCTGTTCAACATTCCCATCTCTGTGTGGCCAGGATGTGCACTGCATAACCCCAGCAGCTCCTGGTCAACATTCCCATCTCTGTGTGTGGTCAGGGTGTGCTCTGTATAACTCCTGCAGCTCCTGGTCAACATTCCCATCTCTGCTTGGCCAGGATGTGCTCTGTATACCCCTGCAGCTCCAGGTCAACATTCCCATCTCTGTGTGGCCAGGGTGTGCTCTGTATAATCCCTGCAGCTCCTGGTCAACATTCCCATCTCTGTGTGTCCATGGTTTGCTCTGTATAACCCTAGCAGCTCCTGGTCAACATTCCCATATCTGTGTGGCTAGGGTGTGCTCTGTATAACCCCAGCAGCTCCTGGTCAACATTCCCATCTCTGTGTATCCAGGTTGTGCTCTGTATAACCCCAGCAGCTCCTGGTCAACATTCCCATCTCTGTGTGGCCAGGGTGTGCTCTGTTTAATCCCTGTAGCTCCTGGTCAACATTCCCATCTCTGTGTGTCCAGGGTGTGCTCTGTATAACCCCTGCAGCTCCTGGTCAACATTCCCATCTCTGTGTGGCCAGGGTGTGCTCTGTATAACCCCTGCAGCTCCTGGTCAACATTCCCATCTCTGTGTGGCCAGGATGTGCACTGTATAACCCTAGCAGCTCCTGGTCAACATTCCCATCTCTGTTTGGTCAGGGTGTGCTCTGTATAAACCCTGCAGCTCCTGGTCAACATTCCCATCTCTGTGTGGTCAGGGTGTGCTCTGTATAACTACTGCAGCTCCTGGTCAACATTCCCATCTCTGTTTGGCCCGGTTGTGCTCTGTATACCCCTGCAGCTCCTGGTCAACATTTCCATCTCTGTGTGTGGCCAGGGTGTGCTCTGTATAACCCCTGCAGCTCCTGGTCAACATTCCCATCTCTGTGTGTCCAATGTGTTCACTGTATAACACCTGCAGCTCCTGGTCAACATTCCCATCTCTGTGTGGCCAATGTGTTCACTGTATAACACCTGCAGCTCCTGGTCAACATTCCCATCTCTGTGTGGCCAGGATGTGCACTGTATAACCCTAGCAGCTCCTGGTCAACATTCCCATCTCTGTGTGGTCAGGGTGTGCTCTGTATAACTACTGCAGCTCCTGTTCAACATTCTCATCTCTGTGTGGCCAGGGTGTGCTCTGTATAACCACAGCAACTCCTGGTCAACATTCCCATCTCTGTGTATCCAGAGTGTGCTCTGTATAACCCCTGCAGCTCCTGGTCAACATTCCCATCTCGTTTGTGCCCAGGGTGTGCTCTGTATAACCCCAGCAGCTCCTGGTCAACATTCCCATCTCTGTGTGGCCAGGGTGTGCTCTGTTTAACCCCTGCAGCTCCTGGTCAACATTCCCATCTCTGTGTGTCCAGGGTGTGCTCTGTATAACCCCTGCAGCTCCTGGTCAACATTCCCATCACTGTTTGGCCAGGGTGTGCTCTGTATAACCCCTGCAGGTCTTGGTCAACATTCCCATCTCTGTGTGTCCAGGGTGTGCTCTGTATAACCCCTGCAGCTCCTGGTCAACATTCCCATCACTGTTTGGCCAGGGTGTGCTCTGTATAACCCCTGCAGGTCTTGGTCAACATTCCCATCTCTGTGTGACCAGGGTGTGCTCTGTATAACCCCTGCAGCTCCTGGTTAACATTCCCATCTCTGTGTGTATCCAGGGTGTGCTCTGTATAACCCCTGCAGCTCCTGGTTAACATTCCCATCTCTGTGTGTATCCAGGGTGTGCTCTGTATAACTCCTGCAGCTCCTGGTCAACATTCCCATCTCTGCTTGGCCAGGATGTGCTCTGTATACCCCTGCAGCTCCTGGTCAACATTCCCATCTCTGTGTGGCCAGGCTGTGCTCTGTATAACCCCTGTAGCTCCTGGTCAACATTCCCATCTCTGTGTGGCAAGGATATGCACTGTATAATCCTAGCAGCTCCTGGTCAACATTCCCATATCTGTGTGGCCAGGGTGTGCTCTGTATATCCCCAGCAACTCCTGGTCAACATTCCCATCTCTGTGTATCCAGGGTGTGCTCTGTATAACCCCAGCAGCTCCTGGTCAACATTCCCATCTCTGTGTGGCCAGGGTGTGCTCTGTTTAACCCCTGCAGCTCCTGGTCAACATTCCCATCTCTGTGTGTCCAGGGTGTGCTCTGTATAACCCCTGCAGCTCCTGGTCAACATTCCCATCTCTGTGTGGCCAGGGTGTGCTCTGTATAACCATGGCACTCCTGGTCAACATTCCCATCTCTGTGATTCCAGGGTGTGCACTGTATAACCCCTGCAGCTCCTGGTCAACATTCCCATCTCTGTGTGGCCAGGGTGTGCTCTGTTTAACCCCTGCAGCTCCTGGTAAACATTCCCATCTCTGTGAGGCCAGGGAGTGCTCTGTATAACTACTGCAGCTCATGGTGAACATTCCTATCTCAGTGTGGCCTGGGTGTGTTCTGTATAACCCCTGCAGCTCCTGGTCAACATTCCCATCTCTGTGTGGCCAGGGTGTGCTCTGTATAACCCCAGCAGCTCCTGGTCAACATTCCCATCTCTGTGTGGCCAGGGTGTGCTCTGTATAACCCCAGCAGCTCCTGGTCAACATTCTCATCTCTGTGTGTGGCCAGGGTGTGCTCTGTATAACCCCAGCAGCTTCTGGTCATCATTCTCATCTCTGTGTGGCCAGGGTGTGCTCTGAGTAACCCCAGCAGCTCCTGGTCAACATTCCCATCTCTGTGTGGCCAGGCTGTGCTTAGTATAACTCCTGCAGCTCCTGGTCGACATTCCCATCTCTGTGTGTCGATGGTGTGCTCTGTATAACCCCAGCAGCTCCTGGTCAACATTCCCATCTCTATGTGGCCAGGGTGTGCTCTGTATAACCCCTGCAGCTCCTGGTCAACATTCCCATCTCTGTGTGGCCAGGGTGTGCTCTGTGTAACACCAGAAGCTCCTGGTCAACATTCCCATCTCTGTGTGTCCAGGGTGTACTCTGTATAACCCCTGCAGCTCCTGGTGAACATTCCAATCTCTGTGTGGCCAGGATGTGCACTGTATAACCCCAGCAGCTCCTGGTCAACATTCCCATCTCTGTGTGTGGCCAGGGTGTGCTCTGTATAACTCCTGCAGCTCCTGGTCAACAGTCCCATCTCTGTGTGGCCAGGATGTGCTCTGTATACCCCTGTAGCTCCTGGTCAACATTCCCATCTCTGTGTGGCCAGGATGTGCTCTGTATACTCCTGCAGCTCCTGGTCAACGTTCCCATCTCTGTGTGGCCAGGCTGTGCTCTGTATAACCCCTGCAGCTCCTGGTCAATATTCCCATTTCTCTGTGGCCAGGGTGTGCTCTGTATAACCACTGCAGCTCCTGGTCAACATTCCCATCTCTGTGTGGCCAGGATGTGCACTGTATAATCCCAGTAGCTCCTGGTCAACATTCCCATCTCTGTGTGTGGTCAGGGGGTGCTCTGTATAACTCCTGCAGCTCCTGGTCAACATTCCCATCTCTGTGTGGCCAGGATGTCCTCTGTATACTCCTGCAGCTCCTGGTCAACATTCCCATCTCTGTGTGTGGTCAGGGTGTGCTCTGTATAACTCCTGCAGCTCCTGGTCAACATTCCCATCTCTGTGTGGCCAGGATGTGCTCTGTATACTCCTGCAGCTCCTGGTCAACATTCCCATCTCTGTGTGTGGTCAGGGTGTGCTCTGCATAACTCCTGCAGCTCCTGGTCAACATTCCCATCTCTGTGTGGCCAGGGTGTGCTCTGTATAACCCCTGCAGCTCCTGGTTAACATTCCCATCTCTGTGTGTGGCCAGGATGTGCTCTGTATAACTCCTGCAGCTCCTGGTCAACATTCCCATCTCTATGTGGCCAGGATGTGCTCTGTATTTCCCCTGCAGCTCCTGGTCAACATTCCCATCTGTGTGTGTGGCCAGGGTGTGCTCTGTATTACCCCTGCAACTCCTGGTCAACATTCCCATCACTGTGTGTCCAGGGTGTGCTCTGTGTAACCCCAGCAGCTCCTGGTCAACATTCCCATCTCTGTGTGGCCAGGATGTGCTCTGTATAACCCCTGCAGCTCCTGGTCAACATTCCCATCTCTGTGTGGCCAGGGTGCGCTCAGTATAACTCCTGCAGCTCCTGGTCAACATTCCCATCTCTGTGTGTCGAGGGTGTGCTCTGTATAACCATGGCAGCTCCTGGTCAACATTCCCATCCCTGTGATTCCAGGGTGTGCACTGTATAACCCCTGCAGCTCCTGGTCAACATTCCCATCTCTGTGTGGCCAGGGTGTGCTCTGTTTAACTCCTGCAGCTCCTGGTAAACATTCCCATCTCTGTGTGGCCAGGGTATGCTCTCTATAACCCCTGCAGCTCCTGGTCAACATTCCCATCTCTGTGTGGCCAGGGTGTGCACTGTAAAACCCCAGCAGCTCCTGGTCAACATTCGCATCTCTGTGTGGCCAGGGTGTGCTCTGTATAACTACTGCAGCTCCTGGTGAACATTCCCATCTCAGTGTGGCCTGGGTGTGTTCTGTATAACCCCTGCAGCTCCTGGTCAACATTCCCATCTCTGTGTGGCCAGGGTGTGCTCTGTATAACCCCAGCAGCTCCTGGTCAACATTCTCATCTCTGTGTGTGGCCAGGGTGTGCTCTGAGTAAACCTAGCAGCTCCTGGTCAACATTCCCATCTCTGTGTGGCCAGGATGTGCACTGCATAACCCCAGCAGCTCCTGGTCAACATTCCCATCTCTGTGTGTGGTCAGGGTGTGCTCTGTATAACTCCTGCAGCTCCTGGTCAACATTCCCATCTCTGCTTGGCCAGGATGTGCTCTGTATACCCCTGCAGCTCCTGGTCAACATTCCCATCTCTGTGTGGCCAGGCTGTGCTCTGTATAACCCCTGCAGCTCCTGGTCAACATTCCCATATCTGTGTGGCAAGGATGTGCACTGTATAACCCCTGCAGCTCCTGGTCAACATTCCCATATCTGTGTGGCCAGGTGTGCTCTGTATAACCCCAGCAACTCCAGGTCAACATTCCCATCTCTGTGTATCCAGGGTGTGCTCTGTATAACCCCAGCAGCTCCTGGTCAACATTCCCATCTCTGTGTGGCCAGGGTGTGCTCTGTATAACCCCTGCAGCTCCTGGTCAACATTCCCATCTCTGTGTGGCCAGGGTGTGCTCTGTATAATCCCTGCAGCTCCTGGTCAACATTCCCATCTCTGTGTGTCCATGGTTTGCTCTGTATAACCCTAGCAGCTCCTGGTCAACATTCCCATATCTGTGTGGCCAGGGTGTGCTCTGTATAACCCCAGCAGCTCCTGATCAACATTCCCATCTCTGTGTATCCAGGGTGTGCTCTGTATAACCCCTGCAGCTCCTGGTCAACATTCCCATCTCTGTGTGGCCAGGGTGTGCTCTGTTAACCCCTGCAGCTCCTGGTCAACATTCCCATCTCTGTGTGGCCAGGCTATGCTCAGTATAACTCCTGCAGCTCCTGGTCGACATTCCCATCTCTGTGTGGCCAGGATGTGCACTGTATAACCCCAGCAGCTCCTGGTCAACATTCCCATTTCTGTGTGTGGCCAGGGTGTGCTCTGGATAACTCCTGCAGCTCCTGGTCAACGTTCCCATCTCTGTGTGGACAGGCTGTGCTCTGTATAACCCCTGCAGCTCCTGGTCAATATTCCCATTTCTGTGTGGCCAGGGTGTGCTCTGTATAACCCCTGCAGCTCCTGGCCAACATTCCCATCTCCGTGTGGCCAGGATGTGCACTGTATAATCCCAGTAGCTCCTGGTCAACATTCCCATCTCTGTGTGTGGTCAGGGGGTGCTCTGTATAAGTCCTGCAGCTCCTGGTCAACATTCCCATCTCTGTGTGGCCAGGATGTACTCTGTATACTCCTGCAGCTCCTGGTCAACATTCCCATCTCTGTGTGTGGTCAGGGTGTGCTCTGTATAACTCCTGCAGCTCCTGGTCAACATTCCCATCTCTGTGTGGCCAGGATGTGCTCTGTATACTCCTGCAGCTCCTGGTCAACATTCCCAGCTCTGTGTGTGGTCAGGGTGTGCTCTGCATAACTCCTGCAGCTCCACGTCTACATTCCCATCTCTGTGTGGCCAGGGTGTGCTCTGTATAACCCCTGCAGCTCCTGGTTAACATTCCCATCTCTGTGTGTGGCCAGGATGTGCTCTGTATAACTCCTGCAGCTCCTGGTCAACATTCCCATCTCTGTGTGGCCAGGATGTGCTCTGTATACTCCTGCAGCTCCTGGTCAACATGTCCTTCTCGGTGAGGCCAGCTGGCGCTTTGTATAACCCCTGCAGCTCCTGGTCAACATTCCCATCTCTGTGTGTGTCCAGGGTGTGCTCTTTATAACCCCTGCAGCTCCTGGTCAACATTCCCATCTCTATGTGGCCAGGATGTGCTCTGTATTTCCCCTGCAGCTCCTGGTCAACATTCCCATCTGTGTGTGTGGCCAGGGTGTGCTCTGTATTACCCCTGCAACTCCTGGTCAACATTCCCGTCTCTGTGTGTCCAGGGTGTGCTCTGTGTAACCCCAGCAGCTCCTGGTCAACATTCCCATCTTTGTGTGGCCAGGATGTGCTCTGTATAACCCCTGCAGCTCCTGGTCAACATTCCCATCTCTGTGTGGCCAGGGTGTGCTCAGTATAACTCCTGCAGATCCTGGTCGACATTCCCATCTCTGTGTGTCGAGGTGTGCTCTGTATAACCCTAGCAGCTCCTGGTCAACATTCCCATCTCTGTGTGGCCAGGATGTGCACTGCATAACCCCAGCAGCTCCTGGTCAACAATCCCATCTCTGTGTGTGGTCAGGGTGTGCTCTGTATAACTCCTGCAGCTCCTGGTCAACATTCCCATCTCTGCTTGGCCAGGATGTGCTCTGTATACCCCTGCAGCTCCTGGTCAACATTCCCATCTCTGTGTGGCCAGGCTGTGCTCTGTATAACCCCTGCAGCTCCTGGTCAACATTCCCATATCTGTGTGGCCAGGGTGTGCTCTGTATAACCCCAGCAACTCCAGGTCAACATTCCCATCTCTGTGTATCCAGGGTGTGCTCTGTATAACCCCAGCAGCTCCTGGTCAACATTCCCATCTCTGTGTGGCCAGGGTGTGCTCTGTATAACCCCTGCAGCTCCTGGTCAACATTCCCATCTCTGTGTGGCCAGGGTGTGCTCTGTATAATCCCTGCAGCTCCTGGTCAACATTCCCATCTCTGTGTGTCCATGGTTTGCTCTGTATAACCCTAGCAGCTCCTGGTCAACATTCCCATATCTGTGTGGCCAGGGTGTGCTCTGTATAACCCCAGCAGCTCCTGGTCAACATTCCCATCTCTGTGTATCCAGGGTGTGCTCTGTATAACCCCTGCAGCTCCTCGTCAACATTCCCATCTCTGTGTGGCCAGGGTGTGCTCTGTATAACCCCTGCAGCTCCTGGTCAACATTCCCATCTCTGTGTGGCCAGGATGTGCTCTGTATAACCCCTGCAGCTCCTGGTCAACATTCCCATCTCTGTGTGGCCAGGGTGTGCTCAGTATAACTCCTGCAGCTCCTGGTCGACATTCCCATCTCTGTGTGTCGAGGGTGTGCTCTGTATAACCCTAGCAGCTCCTGGTCAACATTCCCATCTCTGTGTGGCCAGGATGTGCACTGCATAACCCCAGCAGCTCCTGGTCAACATTCCCATCTCTGTGTGTGGTCAGGGTGTGCTCTGTATAACTCCTGCAGCTCCTGGTCAACATTCCCATCTCTGCTTGGCCAGGATGTGCTCTGTATACCCCTGCAGCTCCTGGTCAACATTCCCATATCTGTGTGGCAAGGATGTGCACTGTATAACCCCTGCAGCTCCTGGTCAACATTCCCATATCTGTGTGGCCAGGGTGTGCTCTGTATAACCCCAGCAACTCCAGGTCAACATTCCCATCTCTGTGTGGCCAGGGTGTGCTCTGTATAACCCCTGCAGCTCCTGGTCAACATTCCCATCTCTGTGTTGCCAGGGTGTGCTCTGTATAATCCCTGCAGCTCCTGGTCAACATTCCCATCTCTGTGTGTCCATGGTTTGCTCTGTATAACCCTAGCAGCTCCTGGTCAACATTCCCATATCTGTGTGGCCAGGGTGTGCTCTGTATAACCCCAGCAGCTCCTGGTCAACATTCCCATCTCTGTGTGGCCAGGGTGTGCTCTGTTTAATCCCTGCAGCTCCTGGTCAACATTCCCATCTCTGTGTGTCCAGGGTGTGCTCTGTATAACCCCTGCAGCTCCTGGTCAACATTCCCATCTCTGTGTGGCCAGGGTGTGCTCTGTATAACCCCTGCAGCTCCTGGTCAACATTCCCATCTCTGTGTGGCCAGGATGTGCACTGTATAACCCTAGCAGCTCCTGGTCAACATTCCCATCTCTGTGTGGTCAGGGTGTGCTCTGTATAACTACTGCAGCTCCTGGTCAACATTCCCATCTCTGTTTGGCCAGGTTGTGCTCTGTATACCCCTGCAGCTCCTGCTCAACATTTCCATCTCTGTGTGACCAGGGTGTGCTCTGTATAACCCCTGCAGCTCCTGGTCAACATGTCCTTCTCTGTGTGTCCAGGGTGTGCTCTGCGTAACCCCAGTAGCTCCTGGTCAACATTCCCATCTCTGTGTGGCCAATGTGTTCACTGTATAACACCTGCAGCTCCTATTCAACATTCTCATCTCTGTGTGGCCAGGGTGTGCTCTGTATAACCCCAGCAGCTCCTGGTCAACATTCCCATCTCTGTGTGGCCAGGGTGTGCTCTGTTTAACCCCTGCAGATCCTGGTCAACATTCCCATCTCTGTGTGGCCAGGGTGTGCTCTTTTTAACCCCTGCAGCTCCTGCTCAACATTCCCATCTCTGTGTGGCCAGGCTGTGCTCTGTATAACCCCTGCAGCTCCTGGTCAACATTCCCATATCTGTGTGGCAAGGATGTGCACTGTATAACTCCTGCAGTTCCTGATCAACATTCCCATATATGTGTGGCCAGGGGGTGCTCTGTATAACCCCAACAACTCCAGGTCAACATTCCCATCTCTGTGTATCCAGGGTGTGCTCTGTATAACCCCAGCAGCTCCTGGTCAACATTCCCATCTCTGTGTGGCCAGGGTGTGCTCTGTATAACCCCTGCAGCTCCTGGTCAACATTCCCATCTCTGTGTGGCCAGGGTGTGCTCTGTATAATCCCTGCAGCTCCTGGTCAACATTCCCATCTCTGTGTGTCCATGGTTTGCTCAGTATAATCCTAGCAGCTCCTGGTCAACATTCCCATATCTGTGTGGCCAGGGTGTGTTCTGTATAACCCCAGCAGCTCCTGGTCAACATTCCCATCTCTGTGTATCCAGGGTGTGCTCTGTTTAACCCCTGCAGCTCCTGGTCAACATTCCCATCTCTGTGTGGCCAGGGTGTGCTCTGTATAACCCCTGCAGCTCCTGGTCAACATTCCCATCTCTGTGTGGCCAGGATGTGCTCTGTATAACCCCTGCAGCTCCTGGTTAACATTCCCATCTCTGTGTGGCCAGGGTGTGCTCAGTATAACTCCTGCAGCTCCTGGTCGACATTCCCATCTCTGTGTGTCGAGGGTGTGCTCTGTATAACCCTAGCAGCTCCTGGTCAACATTCCCATCTCTGTGTGGCCAGGATGTGCACTGCATAACCCCAGCAGCTCCTGGTCAACATTCCCATCTCTGTGTGTGGTCAGGGTGTGCTCTGTATAACTCCTGCAGCTCCTGGTCAACATTCCCATCTCTGCTTGGCCAGGATGTGCTCTGTATACCCCTGCAGCTCCTGGTCAACATTCCCATCTCTGTGTGGCCAGGGTGTGCTCTGTATAATCCCTGCAGCTCCTGGTCAACATTCCCATCTCTGTGTGTCCATGGTTTGCTCTGTATAACCCTAGCAGCTCCTGGTCAACATTCCCATATCTGTGTGGCCAGGGTGTGCTCTGTATAACCCCAGCAGCTCCTGGTCAACATTCCCATCTCTGTGTGGCCAGGGTGTGCTCTGTTTAATCCCTGCAGCTCCTGGTCAACATTCCCATCTCTGTGTGTCCAGGGTGTGCTCTGTATAACCCCTGCAGCTCCTGGTCAACATTCCCATCTCTGTGTGGCCAGGGTGTGCTCTGTATAACCCCTGCAGCTCCTGGTCAACATTCCCATCTCTGTGTGGCCAGGATGTGCACTGTATAACCCTAGCAGCTCCTGGTCAACATTCCCATCTCTGTGTGGTCAGGGTGTGCTCTGTATAACTACTGCAGCTCCTGGTCAACATTCCCATCTCTGTTTGGCCAGGTTGTGCTCTGTATACCCCTGCAGCTCCTGCTCAACATTTCCATCTCTGTGTGACCAGGGTGTGCTCTGTATAACCCCTGCAGCTCCTGGTCAACATGTCCTTCTCTGTGTGTCCAGGGTGTGCTCTGCGTAACCCCAGTAGCTCCTGGTCAACATTCCCATCTCTGTGTGGCCAATGTGTTCACTGTATAACACCTGCAGCTCCTATTCAACATTCTCATCTCTGTGTGGCCAGGGTGTGCTCTGTATAACCCCAGCAGCTCCTGGTCAACATTCCCATCTCTGTGTGGCCAGGGTGTGCTCTGTTTAACCCCTGCAGATCCTGGTCAACATTCCCATCTCTGTGTGGCCAGGGTGTGCTCTTTTTAACCCCTGCAGCTCCTGCTCAACATTCCCATCTCTGTGTGGCCAGGCTGTGCTCTGTATAACCCCTGCAGCTCCTGGTCAACATTCCCATATCTGTGTGGCAAGGATGTGCACTGTATAACTCCTGCAGTTCCTGATCAACATTCCCATATCTGTGTGGCCAGGGGGTGCTCTGTATAACCCCAACAACTCCAGGTCAACATTCCCATCTCTGTGTATCCAGGGTGTGCTCTGTATAACCCCAGCAGCTCCTGGTCAACATTCCCATCTCTGTGTGGCCAGGGTGTGCTCTGTATAACCCCTGCAGCTCCTGGTCAACATTCCCATCTCTGTGTGGCCAGGGTGTGCTCTGTATAATCCCTGCAGCTCCTGGTCAACATTCCCATCTCTGTGTGTCCATGGTTTGCTCAGTATAATCCTAGCAGCTCCTGGTCAACATTCCCATATCTGTGTGGCCAGGGTGTGTTCTGTATAACCCCAGCAGCTCCTGGTCAACATTCCCATCTCTGTGTATCCAGGGTGTGCTCTGTTTAACCCCTGCAGCTCCTGGTCAACATTCCCATCTCTGTGTGGCCAGGGTGTGCTCTGTATAACCCCTGCAGCTCCTGGTCAACATTCCCATCTCTGTGTGGCCAGGATGTGCTCTGTATAACCCCTGCAGCTCCTGGTTAACATTCCCATCTCTGAGTGGCCAGGGTGTGCTCAGTATAACTCCTGCAGCTCCTGGTCGACATTCCCATCTCTGTGTGTCGAGGGTGTGCTCTGTATAACCCTAGCAGCTCCTGGTCAACATTCCCATCTCTGTGTGGCCAGGATGTGCACTGCATAACCCCAGCAGCTCCTGGTCAACATTCCCATCTGTGTGTGTGGTCAGGGTGTGCTCTGTATAACTCCTGCAGCTCCTGGTCAACATTCCCATCTCTGCTTGGCCAGGATGTGCTCTGTATACCCCTGCAGCTCCTGGTCAACATTCCCATCTCTGTGTGGCCAGGGTGTGCTCTGTATAATCCCTGCAGCTGCTGGTCAACATTCCCATCTCTGTGTGTCCATGGTTTGCTCTGTATAACCCTAGCAGATCCTGGTCAACATTCCCATATCTGTGTGGCTAGGGTGTGCTCTGTATAACCCCAGCAGCTCCTGGTCAACATTCCCATCTCTGTGTATCCAGGCTGTGCTCTGTATAACCCCAGCAGCTCCTGGTCAACATTCCCATCTCTGTGTCGCCAGGGTGTGCTCTGTTTAATCCCTGTAGCTCCTGGTCAACATTCCCATCTCTGTGTGTCCAGGGTGTGCTCTGTATAACCCCTGCAGCTCCTGGTCAACATTCCCATCTCTGTGTGGCCAGGGTGTGCTCTATATAACCCCTGCAGCTCCTGGTCAACATTCCCATCTCTGTGTGGCCAGGATGTGCACTGTATAGCCCTAGCAGCTCCTGGTCAACATTCCCATTTCTGTTTGGTCAGGGTGTGCTCTGTATAAACCATGCAGCTCCTGGTCAACATTCCCATCTCTGTGTGGTCAGGGTGTGCTCTGTATAACTACTGCAGCTCCTGGTCAACATTCCCATCTCTGTTTGGCCCGGTTGTGCTCTGTATACCCCTGCAGCTCCTGGTCAACATTTCCATCTCTGTGTGTGGCCAGGGTGTGCTCTGTATAACCCCTGCAGCTCCTGGTCAACATTCCCATCTCTGTGTGTCCAATGTGTTCACTGTATAACACCTGCAGCTCCTGGTCAACATTCCCATCTCTGTGTGGCCAATGTGTTCACTGTATAACACCTGCAGCTCCTGGTCAACATTCCCATCTCTGTGTGGCCAGGATGTGCACTGTATAACCCTAGCAGCTCCTGGTCAACATTCCCTTCTCTGTGTGGTCAGGGTGTGCTCTGTATAACTACTGCAGCTCCTGTTCAACATTCTCATCTCTGTGTGGCCAGGGTGTGCTCTGTATAACCACAGCAACTCCTGGTCAACATTCCCATCTCTGTGTATCCAGAGTGTGCTCTGTATAACCCCTGCAGCTCCTGGTCAACATTTCCATCACTGTTTGGCCAGGGTGTGCTCTGTATAACCCCAGCAGCTCCTGGTCAACATTCCCATCTCGTTTGTGCCCAGGATGTGCTCTGTATAACCCCAGCAGCTCCTGGTCAACATTCCCATCTCTGTGTGGCCAGGGTGTGCTCTGTTTAACCCCTGCAGCTCCTGGTCAACATTCCCATCTCTGTGTGTCCAGGGTGTGCTCTGTATAACCCCTGCAGCTCCTGGTCAACATTCCCATCACTGTTTGGCCAGGGTGTGCTCTGTATAACCCCTGCAGGTCTTGGTCAACATTCCCATCTCTGTGTGACCAGGGTGTGCTCTGTATAACCCCTGCAGCTCCTGGTTAACATTCCCATCTCTGTGTGTATCCAGGGTGTGCTCTGTATAACCCCTGCAGCTCCTGGTTAACATTCCCATCTCTGTGTGTATCCAGGGTGTGCTCTGTATAACCCCTGCAGCTCCTGGTCAACATTCCAATCTCTGTGTGTGGTCAGGGTGTGCTCTGTATAACTCCTGCAGCTCCTGGTCAACATTCCCATCTCTGCTTGGCCAGGATGTGCTCTGTATACCCCTGCAGCTCCTGGTCAACATTCCCATCTCTGTGTGGCCAGGCTGTGCTCTGTATAACCCCTGTAGCTCCTGGTCAACATTCCCATCTCTGTGTGGCAAGGATATGCACTGTATAATCCTAGCAGCTCCTGGTCAACATTCCCATATCTGTGTGGCCAGGGTGTGCTCTGTATATCCCCAGCAACTCCTGGTCAACATTCCCATCTCTGTGTATCCAGGGTGTGCTCTGTATAACCCCAGCAGCTCCTGGTCAACATTCCCATCTCTGTGTGGCCAGGGTGTGCTCTGTTTAACCCCTGCAGCTCCTGGTCAACATTCCCATCTCTGTGTGTCCAGGGTGTGCTCTGCATAACCCCTGCAGCTCCTGGTCAACATTCCCATCTCTGTGTGGCCAGGGTGTGCTCTGTATAATCCCTGCAGCTCCTGGTCAACATTCCCATCTCTGCTTGGCCAGGATGTGCTCTGTATACCCCTGCAGCTCCTGGTCAACATTCCCATATCTGTGTGGCAAGGATGTGCACTGTATAACCTCTGCAGCTCCTGGTCAACATTCCCATATCTGTGTGGCCAGGGTGTGCTCTGTATAACCCCAGCAACTCCAGGTCAACATTCCCATCTCTGTGTGGCCAGGGTGTGCTCTGTATAACCCCTGCAGCTCCTGGTCAACATTCCCATCTCTGTGTTGCCAGGGTGTGCTCTGTATAATCCCTGCAGCTCCTGGTCAACATTCCCATCTCTGTGTGTCCATGGTTTGCTCTGTATAACCCTAGCAGCTCCTGGTCAACATTCCCATATCTGTGTGGCCAGGGTGTGCTCTGTATAACCCCAGCAGCTCCTGGTCAACATTCCCATCTCTGTGTGGCCAGGGTGTGCTCTGTTTAATCCCTGCAGCTCCTGGTCAACATTCCCATCTCTGTGTGTCCAGGGTGTGCTCTGTATAACCCCTGCAGCTCCTGGTCAACATTCCCATCTCTGTGTGGCCAGGGTGTGCTCTGTATAACCCCTGCAGCTCCTGGTCAACATTCCCATCTCTGTGTGGCCAGGATGTGCACTGTATAACCCTAGCAGCTCGTGGTCAACATTCCCATCTCTGTGTGGTCAGGGTGTGCTCTGTATAACTACTGCAGCTCCTGGTCAACATTCCCATCTCTGTTTGGCCAGGTTGTGCTCTGTATACCCCTGCAGCTCCTGCTCAACATTTCCATCTCTCTGTGTGTCCAGGGTGTGCTCTGTATAACCCCTGCAGCTCCTGGTCAACATGTCCTTCTCTGTGTGTCCAGGGTGTGCTCTGTATAACTCCTGCAGCTCCTGGTCAACATTTCCATCTCTGTGTGACCAGGGTGTGCTCTGTATAACCCCTGCAGCTCCTGGTCAACATGTCCTTCTCTGTGTGTCCAGGGTGTGATCTGCGTAACCCCAGTAGCTCCTGGTCAACATTCCCATCTCTGTGTGGCCAATGTGTTCACTGTATAACACCTGCAGCTCCTATTCAACATTCTCATCTCTGTGTGGCCAGGGTGTGCTCTGTATAACCACAGCAACTCCTGGTCAACATTCCCATCTCTGTGTATCCAGAGTGTGCTCTGTATAACCCCAGCAGCTCCTGGTCAACATTCCATTCTCTGTTTGGCCAGGTTGTGCTCTGTATACCCCTGCAGCTCCTGGTCAACATTTCCATCTCTGTGTGTGGCCAGGGTGTGCTCTGTATAACCCCTGCAGCTCCTGGTCAACATGTCCTTCTCTGTGTGTCCAGGGTGTGCTCTGCGTAACCCCAGTAGCTCCTGGTCAACATTCCCATCTCTGTGTGGCCAATGTGTTCACTGTATAACACCTGCAGCTCCTATTCAACATTCTCATCTCTGTGTGGCCAGGGTGTGCTCTGTATAACCCCAGCAGCTCCTGGTCAACATTCCCATCTCTGTGTGGCCAGGGTGTGCTCTGTATAACCCCTGCAGCTCCTGGTCAACATTCCCATCTCTGTGTGGCCAGGGTGTGCTCTGTATAATCCCTGCAGCTCCTGGTCAACATTCCCATCTCTGTGTGTCCATGGTTTGCTCTGTATAATCCTAGCAGCTCCTGGTCAACATTCCCATATCTGTGTGGCCAGGGTGTGTTCTGTATAACCCCAGCAGCTCCTGGTCAACATTCCCATCTCTGTGTATCCAGGGTGTGCTCTGTTTAACCCCTGCAGCTCCTGGTCAACATTCCCATCTCTGTGTGGCCAGGGTGTGCTCTGTATAACCCCTGCAGCTCCTGGTCAACATTCCCATCTCTGTGTGGCCAGGATGTGCTCTGTATAACCCCTGCAGCTCCTGGTTAACATTCCCATCTCTGTGTGGCCAGGGTGTGCTCAGTATAACTCCTGCAGCTCCTGGTCGACATTCCCATCTCTGTGTGTCGAGGGTGTGCTCTGTATAACCCTAGCAGCTCCTGGTCAACATTCCCATCTCTGTGTGGCCAGGATGTGCACTGCATAACCCCAGCAGCTCCTGGTCAACATTCCCATCTCTGTGTGTGGTCAGGGTGTGCTCTGTATAACTCCTGCAGCTCCTGGTCAACATTCCCATCTCTGCTTGGCCAGGATGTGCTCTGTATACCCCTGCAGCTCCTGGTCAACATTCCCATCTGTGTGTGGCCAGGGTGTGCTCTGTATAATCCCTGCAGCTCCTGGTCAACATTCCCATCTCTGTGTGTCCATGGTTTGCTCTGTATAACCCTAGCAGCTCCTGGTCAACATTCCCATATCTGTGTGGCTAGGGTGTGCTCTGTATAACCCCAGCAGCTCCTGGTCAACATTCCCATCTCTGTGTATCCAGGCTGTGCTCTGTATAACCCCAGCAGCTCCTGGTCAACATTCCCATCTCTGTGTGGCCAGGGTGTGCTCTGTTTAATCCCTGTAGCTCCTGGTCAACATTCCCATCTCTGTGTGTCCAGGGTGTGCTCTGTATAACCCCTGCAGCTCCTGGTCAACATTCCCATCTCTGTGTGGCCAGGGTGTGCTCTATATAACCCCTGCAGCTCCTGGTCAACATTCCCATCTCTGTGTGGCCAGGATGTGCACTGTATAACCCTAGCAGCTCCTGGTCAACATTCCCATCTCTGTTTGGTCAGGGTGTGCTCTGTATAAACCCTGCAGCTCCTGGTCAACATTCCCATCTCTGTGTGGTCAGGGTGTGCTCTGTATAACTACTGCAGCTCCTGGTCAACATTCCCATCTCTGTTTGGCCCGGTTGTGCTCTGTATACCCCTGCAGCTCCTGGTCAACATTTCCATCTCTGTGTGTGGCCAGGGTGTGCTCTGCATAACCCCTGCAGCTCCTGGTCAACATTCCCATCTCTGTGTGTCCAATGTGTTCACTGTATAACACCTGCAGCTCCTGGTCAACATTCCCATCTCTGTGTGGCCAATGTGTTCACTGTATAACACCTGCAGCTCCTGGTCAACATTCCCATCTCTGTGTGGCCAGGATGTGCACTGTATAACCCTAGCAGCTCCTGGTCAACATTCCCATCTCTGTGTGGTCAGGGTGTGCTCTGTATAACTACTGCAGCTCCTGTTCAACATTCTCATCTCTGTGTGGCCAGGGTGTGCTCTGTATAACCACAGCAACTCCTGGTCAACATTCCCATCTCTGTGTATCCAGAGTGTGCTCTGTATAACCCCTGCAGCTCCTGGTCAACATTCCCATCACTGTTTGGCCAGGGTGTGCTCTGTATAACCCCAGCAGCTCCTGGTCAACATTCCCATCTCGTTTGTGCCCAGGGTGTGCTCTGTATAACCCCAGCAGCTCCTGGTCAACATTCCCATCTCTGTGTGGCCAGGGTGTGCTCTGTTTAACCCCTGCAGCTCCTGGTCAACATTCCCATCTCTGTGTGTCCAGGGTGTGCTCTGTATAACCCCTGCAGCTCCTGGTCAACATTCCCAACACTGTTTGGCCAGGGTGTGCTCTGTATAACCCCTGCAGGTCTTGGTCAACATTCCCATCTCTGTGTGACCAGGGTGTGCCCTGTATAACCCCTGCAGCTCCTGGTTAACATTCCCATCTCTGTGTGTATCCAGGGTGTGCTCTGTATAACCCCTGCAGCTCCTGGTTAACATTCCCATCTCTGTGTGTATCCAGGGTGTGCTCTGTATAACCCCTGCAGCTCCTGGTCAACATTCCAATCTCTGTGTGTGGTCAGGGTGTGCTCTGTATAACTCCTGCAGCTCCTGGTCAACATTCCCATCTCTGCTTGGCCAGGATGTGCTCTGTATACCCCTGCAGCTCCTGGTCAACATTCCCATCTCTGTGTGGCCAGGCTGTGCTCTGTATAACCCCTGTAGCTCCTGGTCAACATTCCCATCTCTGTGTGGCAAGGATATGCACTGTATAATCCTAGCAGCTCCTGGTCAACATTCCCATATCTGTGTGGCCAGGGTGTGCTCTGTATATCCCCAGCAACTCCTGGTCAACATTCCCATCTCTGTGTATCCAGGGTGTGCTCTGTATAACCCCAGCAGCTCCTGGTCAACATTCCCATCTCTGTGTGGCCAGGGTGTGCTCTGTTTAACCCCTGCAGCTCCTGGTCAACATTCCCATCTCTGTGTGTCCAGGGTGTGCTCTGTATAATCCCTGCAGCTCCTGGTCAACATTCCCATCTCTGTGTGTCCATGGTTTGCTCTGTATAACCCCTGCAGGTCTTGGTCAACATTCCCATCTCTGTGTGACCAGGGTGTGCTCTGTATAACCCCTGCAGCTCCTGGTTAACATTCCCATCTCTGTGTGTGGCCAGGATGTGCTTTGTATAACTCCTGCAGGTCCTGGTCAACATTCCCATATCTGAGTGGCCAGGGTGTGCTCTGTATAACCCCTGCAGCTCCTGGTCAACATTCGCACCTCTGTGTGGCCAGGGTGTGCTCTGTATAACCCCTGCAGCTCCTGGTCAACATTCCCATATCTGTGTGGCCAGGGTGTGCTCTGTATAACCCCAGCAGCTCCTGGTCAACATTCCCATCTCTGTTTGGCCAGGATGTGCTCTGTATAACTCCTGCAGCTCCAGGTCAACATTCCCATATCTGAGTGGCCAGGGTGTGCTCTGTATAACCCCTGCAGCTCCTATTCAACATTCCCATCTCTGAGTGGCCAGGATGTGCTCTGTATAACTCCTGCAGCTCCAGGTCAACATTCCCATATCTGAGTGGCCAGGGTGTGCTCTGTATATCCCCTGCAGCTCCTGGTCAACATTCCCATCTCTGTGTGCCCAGGGTGTGCTCAGTATAACTCCTGCAGCTACTGGTCGACATTCCCATATCTGTGTGGCCAGGGTGTGCTCTGATTAACTCCTGCAGCTCCTGGTCAACATTCCCATCTCTGTGTGGCCAGGGTGTGCTCTGTATAACCCCAGCAGATCCAGGTCAACATTCCGATCTCTGTGTGGCCAGGGTGTGCTCTGATTAACTCCTGCAGCTCCTGGTCAACATTCCCATCTCTGTGTGGCCAGGGTGTGCTCTTTATACCCCTGCAGCTCCTGGTCAACATTCCCAACTCTGTGTGGCAAAGGTGTGCTCTGTATAACCCCTGCAGCTCCTGGTCAACATTCCCATCTGTGTGTGGCTAGGGTGTGCTCTGTATAACTCCTGCAGCTCCTGGTGAACTATTCCTTCTCTGTGTGTCCAGGGTGTGCTCTGTATAACTCCTGCAGCTCCTGGTCAACATTCCCATCTCTGTGTGGCCAGGTTGTGCTCTGTATAACTCCTGCAGCTCCTGGTCAAAATTCCCATTTCTGTGTGTGGGCAGGGTGTGCTCTGTATAACCACTGCAGCTCCTGGTCAACATTCCCATCTCTGTGTGGCTAGGGTGTGCTCTGTATAACCCCTGCAGCTCCTGTTCAACATTCCCATCTCTGTGTGGCCAGGGTGTGCACTGTATACCCCTGCTCCTGGTCAACATTCCCTTCTCTGTGTGGCCAGGCTGTGCTCTGTATAACTCCTGCAGCTCCTGGTGAACATTCCCATCTCTGTGAGGCCAGGGTGTGCTCTGAATAACCCCTGCAGCTCCTGGTCAACATTCCCATCTCTGTGTGTGGCCAGGATGTGCTCTGTATACCCCTGCAGCTCCTGGTCAACATTCCCATCTCTGTGTGGCCAGGGTGTGCTCTGTATAACCACAGCAACTCCTGGTCAACATTCCCATCTCTGTGTATCCAGAGTGTGCTCTGTATAACCCCAGCAGCTCCTGGTCAACATTCCCATCTCTGTGTGGCCAGGGTGTGCTCTGTTTAACCCCTGCAGCTCCTGGTCAACATTCCCATCTCTGTGTGGCCAGGGTGTGCTCTGTATAACTCCTGCAGCTCCTGGTCAACATTCCCATCTCTGTGGCCAGGGTGTGCTCTGTATAACCCCTGCAGCTCCTGGTCAACATTCCCATCTCTGTGTGGCCAGGGTGTGCTCTGTATAACCCCTGCAGCTCCTGGTCAACATTCCCATCTCTGTGTGGCCAGGATGTGCACTGCATAACCCCAGCAGCTCCTGGTCAACATTCCCATCTCTGTGTGTGGTCAGGGTGTGCTCTGTATAACCCCTGCAGCTCCTGGTCAACATTCCCATCTCTGCTTGGCCAGGATGTGCTCTGTATACCCCTGCAGCTCCTGGTCAACATTCCCATATCTGTGTGGCAAGGATGTGCACTGTATAACCCCTGCAGCTCCTGGTCAACATTCCCATATCTGTGTGGCCAGGGTGTGCTCTGTATAACCCCAGCAACTCCAGGTCAACATTCCCATCTCTGTGTATCCAGGGTGTGCTCTGTATAACCCCAGCAGCTCCTGGTCAACATTCCCATCTCTGTGTGGCCAGGGTGTGCTCTGTATAACCCCTGCAGCTCCTGGTCAACATTCCCATCTCTGTGTGGCCAGGGTGTGCTCTGTATAATCCCTGCAGCTCCTGGTCAACATTCCCATCTCTGTGTGTTCATGGTTTGCTCTGTATAACCCTAGCAGCTCCTGGTCAACATTCCCATATCTGTGTGGCCAGGGTGTGCTCTGTATAACCCCAGCAGCTCCTGGTCAACATTCCCATCTCTGTGTGGCCAGGGTGAGCTCTGTATAACCCCAGCAGCTCCTGGTCAACATTCCCATCTCTGTGTGGTCAGGGTGTGCTCTGTATAACTACTGCAGCTCCTGGTCAACATTCCCATCTCTGTTTGGCCAGGTTGTGCTCTGTATACCCCTGCAGCTCCTGGTCAACATGTCCTTCTCTGTGTGTCCAGGGTGTGCTCTGCGTAACCCCAGTAGCTCCTGGTCAACATTCCCATCTCTGTGTGGCCAATGTGTTCACTGTATAACACCTGCAGCTCCTGGTCAACATTCCCATCTCTGTGTGGCCAGGATGTGCACTGTATAACCCTAGCAGCTCCTGGTCAACATTCCCATCTCTGTGTATCCAGGGTGTGCTCTGTATAACCCCAGCAGCTCCTGGTCAACATTCCCATCTCTGTGTGGCCAGGGTGTGCTCTGTATAACCCCTGCAGCTCCTGGTCAACATTCCCATCTCTGTGTGGCCAGGGTGTGCTCTGTATAATCCCTGCAGCTCCTGGGCAACATTCCCATCTCTGTGTGTTCATGGTTTGCTCTGTATAACCCTAGCAGCTCCTGGTCAACATTCCCATATCTGTGTGGCCAGGGTGTGCTCTGTATAACCCCAGCAGCTCCTGGTCAACATTCCCATCTCTGTGTGGCCAGGGTGAGCTCTGTATAACCCCAGCAGCTCCTGGTCAACATTCCCATCTCTGTGAGGTCAGGGTGTGCTCTGTATAACTACTGCAGCTCCTGGTCAACATTCCCATCTCTGTTTGGCCAGGTTGTGCTCTGTATACCCCTGCAGCTCCTGGTCAACATGTCCTTCTCTGTGTGTCCAGGGTGTGCTCTGCGTAACCCCAGTAGCTCCTGGTCAACATTCCCATCTCTGTGTGGCCAATGTGTTCACTGTATAACACCTGCAGCTCCTGGTCAACATTCCCATCTCTGTGTGGCCAGGATGTGCACTGTATAACCCTAGCAGCTCCTGGTCAACATTCCCATCTCTGTGTGGTCAGGGTGTCTGTATAACTACTGCAGCTCCTGTTCAACATTCTCATCTCTGTGTGGCCAGGGTGTGCTCTGTATAACCACAGCAACTCCTGGTCAACATTCCCATCTCTGTGTATCCAGAGTGTGCTCTGTATAACCCCAGCAGCACCTGGTCAACATTCCCATCTCTGTGTGGCCAGGGTGTGCTCTGTTTAACCCCTGCAGCTCCTGGTCAACATTCCCATCTCTGTGTGTCCAGGGTGTGCTCTGTATAACCACAGCAAATCCTGGTCAACATTCCCATCTCTGTGTATCCAGAGTGTGCTCTGTATAACCCCTGCAGCTCCTGGTCAACATTCCCATCACTGTTTGGCCAGGGTGTGCTCTGTATAATCCCTGCAGCTCCTGGTCAACATTCCCATCTCTGTGTGTCCATGGTTTGCTCTGTATAACCCCTGCAGGTCTTGGTCAACATTCCCATCTCTGTGTGTCCAGGGTGTGCTCTGTATAACCCCTGCAGCTCCTGGTCAACATAGCCAATCTCTGTGTGGCCAGGGTGTGCTCTGTATATCTCCTGCAGCTCCTGGTCAACATTCCCATCTCTGTGTGGCCAGGGTGTGCTCTGTATAACTCCTGCAGATCCTGGTCGACATTCCCATCTCTGTGTGTCGAGGGTGTGCTCTGTATAACCCCAGCAGCTCCAGGTCAACATTCTCATCTCTGTGTGGCCTGGGTGTGCTCTGTATAACCCCAGCAGCTCCTGGTCAACATTCACATCTCTGTGTGGCCAGGGCGTGCTCTGTTTAAACCCTGCAGCTCCTGGTCAACATTCCCATCTCTGTGTGGCCAGGGTGTGCTCTGTATAACCCCTGCAGCTCCTGGTCAACATTCCCAGCTCTCTGTGGCCAGGATGTGCACTGTATAACCCCAGCAGCTCCTGGTCAACATTCCCATCTCTATGTGTGGTCAGGGTGTGCTCTGTATAACTCCTGCAGCTCCTGGTTAACATTCCTATCTCTGTGTGGCCAGGATGTGCTCTGTATAACCCCTGCAGCTCCTGGTCAACATTCCCATCTCTGTGTGGCAAGGATATTCACTGCATAATCCTAGCATCTCCTGGTCAACATTCCCATCTCTGCTTGGACAGGATGTGCTCTGTATACCCCTGCAGCTCCTGGTCAACATTCCCATCTCTGTGTGGCCAGGCTGTGCTCTGTATAACCCCTGCAGCTCCTGGTCAACATTCCCATCTCTGTGTGGCAAGGATATTCACTGCATAATCCTAGCATCTCCTGGTCAACATTCCCATATCTGTGTCGCCAGGGTGTGCTCTGTATATCCCCAGCAACTCCTGGTCAACATTCCCATCTCTGTGTATCCAGGGTGTGCTCTGTATAACCCCAGCAGCTCCTGGTCAACATTCCCATCTCTGTGTGGCCAGGGTGTGCTCTGTTTAAACCCTGCAGCTCCTGGTCAACATTCCCATCTCTGTGTGTCCAGGGTGTGCTCTGTATAACCCCTGCAGCTCCTGGTCAACATTCCCATCTCTGTGTGGCCAGGGTGTGCACTGTATAACCCCTGCAGCTCCTGGTCAACATTCCCATCTCTGTGTGGCCAGGGTGTGCTCTGCATAACTCCTGCAGTTCCTGGTCAACATTCCCATCTGTGTGGCCAGGGTGTGCTCTGTATAACCCCTGCAGCTCCAGGTGAACATTCCCATCTCTGTGTGGCCAGGATGTGCTCTGTATGCTCCTGCAGCACCTGGTCAACATTCCCATCTCTGTGTGTCCAGGATGTGCTCTGTATACTCCTGCAGCTCCTGGTAAACATTCCCATCTCTGTGTGGCCAGGCTGTGCTCTGTATAACTCCTGCAGCTCCTGGTGAACATTCCCATCTCTGTGAGGCCATGGTGTGCTCTGAATAACCCCTGCAGCTCCTGGTCAACATTCCCATCTCTGTGTGTGGCCAGGGTGTGCTCTGTATAACCCCTGCAGCTCCTGGTCAACATTCCCATCTCTGTGTGGCCAGGGTGTGCTCTGTATAACCCCTGCAGCTCCTGGTCAACATTCCCATCTCTGTGTGGCCAGGATGTGCTCTGTATAACCCCTGCAGCTCCTGGTCAACATTCCCATCTCTGTGTGGCCAGGGTGTGCTCAGTATAACTCCTGCAGCTCCTGGTTGACATTCCCATCTCTGTGTGTCGAGTGTGTGCTCTGTATAACCCTAGCAGCGCCTGGTCAACATTCCCATCTCTGTGTGGCCAGGATGTGCACTGCATAACCCCAGCAGCTCCTGGTCAACATTCCCATCTCTGTGTGTGGTCAGGGTGTGCTCTGTATAACTCCTGCAGCTCCTGGTCAACATTCCCATCTCTGCTTGGCCAGGATGTGCTCTGTATACCCCTGCAGCTCCTGGTCAACATTCCCATATCTGTGTGGCAAGGATGTGCACTGTATAACCCCTGCAGCTCCTGGTCAACATTCCCATATCTGTGTGGCCAGGGTGTGCTCTGTATAACCCCAGCAACTCCAGGTCAACATTCCCATCTCTGTGTATCCAGGCTGTGCTCTGTATAACCCCAGCAGCTCCTGGTCAACATTCCCATCTCTGTGTGGCCAGGGTGTGCTCTGTATAACCCCTGCAGCTCCTGGTCAACATTCCCATCTCTGTGTGGCCAGGGTGTGCTCTGTATAATCCCTGCAGCTCCTGGTCAACATTCCCATCTCTGTGTGTCCATGGTTTGCTCTGTATAACCCTAGCAGCTCCTGGTCAACATCCCCATATCTGTGTGTCCAGGGTGTGCTCTGTATAACTCCTGCAGCTCCTGGTCAACATTCCCATCTCTGTGTATCCAGGCTGTGCTCTGTATAACCCCAGCAGCTCCTGGTCAACATTCCCATCTCTGTGTGGCCAGGGTGTGCTCTGTATAACCCCTGCAGCTCCTGGTCAACATTCCCATCTCTGTGTGGCCAGGGTGTGCTCTGTATAACCCCAGCAGCTCCTGGTCAACATTCCCATCTCTGTGTGGCCAGGGTGAGCTCTGTATAACCCCAGCAGCTCCTGGTCAACATTCCCATCTCTGTGTGGTCAGGGTGTGCTCTGTATAACTACTGCAGCTCCTGGTCAACATTCCCATCTCTGTTTGGCCAGGTTGTGCTCTGTATACCCCTGCAGCTCATGGTCAACATGTCCTTCTCTGTGTGTCCAGGGTATGCTCTGCGTAACCCCAGTAGCTCCTGGTCAACATTCCCATCTCTGTGTGGCCAATGTGTTCACTGTATAACACCTGCAGCTCCTGGTCAACATTCCCATCTCTGTGTGGCCAGGATGTGCACTGTATAACCCTAGCAGCTCCTGGTCAACATTCCCATCTCTGTGTGGTCAGGGTGTGCTCTGTATAACTACTGCAGCTCCTGTTCAACATTCTCATCTCTGTGTGGCCAGGGTGTGCTCTGTATAACCACAGCAACTCCTGGTCAACATTCCCATCTCTGTGTATCCAGAGTGTGCTCTGTATAACCCCAGCAGCTCCTGGTCAACATTCCCATCTCTGTGTGGCCAGGGTGTGCTCTGTTTAACCCCTGCAGCTCCTGGTCAACATTCCCATCTCTGTGTGTCCAGGGTGTGCTCTGTATAACCACAGCAACTCCTGGTCAACATTCCCATCTCTGTGTATCCAGAGTGTGCTCTGTATAACCCCTGCAGCTCCTGGTCAACATTCCCATCACTGTTTGGCCAGGGTGTGCTCTGTATAATCCCTGCAGCTCCTGGTCAACATTCCCATCTCTGTGTGTCCATGGTTTGCTCTTTATAACCCCTGCAGGTCTTGGTCAACATTCCCATCTCTGTGTGTCCAGGGTGTGTCTGTATAACCCCTGCAGCTCCTGGTCAACATAGCCAATCTCTGTGTGGCCAGGGTGTGCTCTGTATATCTCCTGCAGCTCCTGGTCAACATTCCCATCTCTGTGTGGCCAGTGTGTGCTCTGTATAACTCCTGCAGATCCTGGTCGACATTCCCATCTCTGTGTGTCGAGGGTGTGCTCTGTATAACCCCAGCAGCTCCAGGTCAACATTCTCATCTCTGTGTGGCCTGGGTGTGCTCTGTATAACCCCAGCAGCTCCTGGTCAACATTCCCATCTCTGTGTGGCCAGGGCGTGCTCTGTTTAAACCCTGCAGCTCCTGGTCAACATTCCCATCTCTGTGTGGCCAGGGTGTGCTCTGTATAACCCCTGCAGCTCCTGGTCAACATTCCCAGCTCTCTGTGGCCAGGATGTGCACTGTATAACCCCAGCAGCTCCTGGTCAACATTCCCATCTCTGTGTGTGGTCAGGGTGTGCTCTGTATAACTCCTGCAGCTCCTGGTCAACATTCCCATCTCTGCTTGGCCAGGATGTGCTCTGTATACCCCTGCAGCTCCTGGTCAACATTCCCATCTCTGTGTGGCCAGGCTGTGCTCTGTATAACCCCTGCAGCTCCTGGTCAACATTCACATCTCTGTGTGGCAAGGATATTCACTGTATAATCCTAGCAGCTCCTGGTCAACATTCCCATATCTGTGTCGCCAGGGTGTGCTCTGTATATCCCCAGCAACTCCTGGTCAACACTCCCATCTCTGTGTAACCAGGGTGTGCTCTGTATAACCCCAGCAGCTCCTGGTCAACATTCCCATCTCTGTGTGGCCAGGGTGTGCTCTGTTTAAACCCTGCAGCTCCTGGTCAACATTCCCATCTCTGTGTGTCCAGGGTGTGCTCTCTATAACCCCTGCAGCTCCTGGTCAACATTCCCATCTCTGTGTGGCCAGGGTGTGCTCTGTATAATCCCTGCAGCTCCTGGTCAACATTCCCATCTCTGTGTGTCCATGGTTTGCTCTGTATAACCCCTGCAGATCTTGGTCAACATTCCCATCTCTGTGTGACCAGGGTGTGCTCTGTATAACCCCTGCAGCTCCTGGTTAACATTCCCATCTCTGTGTGTGGCCAGGATGTGCTTTGTATAACTCCTGTATGTCCTGGTCAACATTCCCATATCTGAGTGGCCAGGGTGTGCTCTGTATAACCCCTGCAGCTCCTGGTCAACATTCCCACCTCTGTGTGGCCAGGGTGTGCTCTGTACAACCCCTGCAGCTCCTGCTCAACATTCCCATATCTGTGTGGCCAGGGTGTTCTCTGTATAACCCCAGCAGCTCCTGGTCAACATTCCCATCTCTGTTTGGCCAGGATGTGCTCTGTATAACTCCTGCAGCTCCAGGTCAACATTCCCATATCTGAGTGGCCAGGGTGTGCTCTGTATAACCCCTGCAGCTCCTATTCAACATTCCCATCTCTGAGTGGCCAGGACGTGCTCTGTATAACTCCTGCAGCTCCAGGTCAACATTCCCATATCTGAGTGGCCATGGTGTGCTCTGTATATCCCCTGCAGCTCCTGGTCAACATTCCCATCTCTGTGAACCCAGGGTGTGCTCAGTATAACTCCTGCAGCTACTGGTCGACATTCGCATATCTGTGTGGCCAGGGTGTGCTCTGATTAACTCCTGCAGCTTCTGGTCAACATTCCCATCTCTGTGTGGCCAGGGTGTGCTCTGTATAACCCCAGCAGCTCCTGGTCAACATTCCCATCTCTGTGTGGCCAGGGTGTGCTCTGATTAACTCCTGCAGCTCCTGGTCAACATTCCCATCTCTGTGTGGCCAGGGTGTGCTCTGTGTAACCCCTGCAGCTCCTGGTCAACATTCCCATCTCTGTGTGGCCAGGATGTGCTCTGTATAACTCCTGCAGCTCCTGGTCAACATTCCCATCTCTGTGTGGCCAGGGTGTGCTCTGTATAACTCCTGCAGCTCCTGGTCAACATTCCCATCTCTGTGTGGCTAGGGTGTGCTCTGTATAACCCCTGCAGCTCCTGTTCAACATTCCCATCTCTGTGTGGCCAGGGTGTGCTCTGCATAACTCCTGCAGTTCCTGGTCAAAATTCCCATCTGTGTGTCCAGGGTGTGCTCTGTATAACCCCTGCAGCTCCAGGTGAACATTCCCATCTCTGTGTGGCCAGGATGTGCTCTGTATACTCCTGCAGCACCTGGTCAACATTCCCATCTCTGTGTGTCCAGGATGTGCTCTGTATACTCCTGCAGCTCCTGGTCAACATTTCCATCTCTGTGTGGCCAGGGTGTGCTCTGTATAACCCCTGCAGCTCCTGGTTAACATTCCCATCTCTGTGTGTCCAGGATGTGCACTGTGTAACCCCTGCAGCTCCTGGTCAACATTCCCATCTCTGTGTGGCCAGGGTGTGCTCTGTATAACACCTGCAGCTCCTGGTCAACATTCCCATCTCTGTGTGGCCAGGGTGTGCTCTGTATAACCCCTGCAGCTCCTGGTCAACATTCCCATCTCTGAATGGCCAGGGTCTGCTCAGTATAACTCCTGCAGCTCCTGGTCAACATTCCCATCTCTGTGTGTGTCCAGGGTGTGCTCTGTATAACCCCTGCAGCTCCTGGTCAACATTCCCATCTCTATGTGGCCAGGATGTGCTCTGTATATCCCCTGCAGCTCCTGGTCAACATTCCCATCTGTGTGTGTGGCCAGGGTGTGCTCTGTATTACCCCTGCATCTCCTGGTCAACATTCCCATCTCTTTGTGGCCAGTGTGTGCACTGTATAACCCCTGCAGCTCATGGTCAAAATTCCCATCTCTGTTTGTGCCCAGGGTGTGCTCTGTATAACCCCAGCAGCTCCTGGTCAACATTCCCGTCTCTGTGTGTCCAGGGTGTGCTCTGTGTAACCCAATCAGCTCCTGGTCAACATTCCCATCTCTGTGTGGCCAGGGTGTGCTCTGTATAACCCCTGCAGCTCCTGGTCAACATTCCCATCTCTGTGATTCCAGGGTGTGCACTGTATAACCCCTGCAGCTCCTGGTCAACATTCCCATCTCTGTGTGTGGTCAGGGTGTGCTCTGTATAACTCCTGCAGCTCCTGGTCAGCATTCCCATCTCTGCTTGGCCAGGATATGCTCTGTATACCCCTGCAGCTCCTGGTCAACATTCCCATATCTGTGTGGCAAGGATGTGCACTGTATAACCCCTGCAGCTCCTGGTCAACATTCCCATATCTGTGTGGCCAGGGTGTGCTCTGTATAAACCCTGCAGCTCCTGGTCAACATTCCCATCTCTGTGTGGCCAGGGTGTGCACTGCATAACCGCAGCAGCTCCTGGTCAACATTCGCATCTCTGTGTGGCCAGGGTGTGCTCTGTATAACTACTGCAGCTCCAGGTGAACATTCCCATCTCAGTGTGGCCTGGGTGTGTTCTGTATAACCCCTGCAGCTCCTGGTCAACATTCCCATCTCTGTGTGGCCAGGGTGTGCACTGTATAACCCCAGCAGCTCCTGGTCAACATTCCCATCTCTGTGTGGCCAGGGTGTGCTCTGTATAACCCCTGCAGCTCCTGGTCAACATTCCCATCTCTGTGTGGCCAGGGTGTGCTCTGTATAACCCCTGCAGCTCCTGGTCAACATTCCCATCTCTGTGTGGCCAGGGTGTGCTCTGTGGAACACCAGAAGCTCCTGGTCAACATTCCCATCTCGGTGTGTCCAGAGTGTACTCTGTATAACCCCTGCAGTTCCTGGTCAACATTCCCATCTCTGTGTGGCCAGGGTGTGCTCTGTGTAACCCCGCAGCTCCTGGTGAACATTCCCATCTCTGTGTGGCCAGGATGTGCACTGTATAACCCCAGCAGCCCTGGTCAACATTCCCATCTCTGTGTGTGGCCAGGGTGTGCTCTGTATAACTCCTGCAGCTCCTGGTCAACATTCTATTCTCTGTGTGGCCAGGATGTGCTCTGTATACCCCTGCACCTCCTGGTCAACGTTCCCATACTGTATGGCCAGGCTGTGCTCTGTATAACCCCTGCAGCTCCTGGTCAATATTCCCATTTCTGTGTGGCCAGGGTGTGCTCTGTATAACCCCTGCAGCTCCTGGTCAACATTCCCATCTCTGTGTGGCCTGGATGTGCACTGTATAATCCCAGTAGCTCCTGGTCAACATTCCCATCTCTGTGTGTGGTCAGGGGGTGCTCTGTATAACTCCTGCAGCTCCTGGTCAACATTCCCATCTCTGTGTGGCCAGGATGTGCTCTGTATAACTCCTGCAGCTCCTGGTCAACATTCCCATCTCTGTGTGGCCAGGATGTGCTCTGTATAACTCCTGCAGATCCTGGTCAACATTCCCATCTCTGTGTGGCCAGGATGTGCTCTGTATACTCCTGCAGCTCCTGGTCAACATTCCCATCTCTGTGTGTGGTCAGGGTGTGCTCTGTATAACTCCTGCAGCTCCTGCTCAACATTCCCATCTCTGTGTGGCCAGGATGTGCTCTGTATACTCCTGCAGCTCCTGGTCAACATTCCCATCTCTGTGTGTGGTCAGGGTGTGCTCTGCATAACTCCTGCAGCTCCTGGTCAACATTCCCATCTCTGTGTGGCCAGGGTGTGCTCTGTATAACCCCTGCAGCTCCTGGTTAACATTCCCATCTCTGTGTGTGGCCAGGATGTGCTCTGTATAACTCCTGCAGCTCCTGGTCAACATTCCCATCTCTGTGTGGCCAGGATGTGCTCTGTATAACCCCTGCAGCTCCTGGTTAACATTCCCATCTCTGTGTGTGGCCAGGATGTGCTCTGTATAACTCCTGCAGCTCCTGGTCAATATTCCCATCTCTGTGTGGCCAGGATGTGCTCTGTATACTCCTGCAGCTCCTGGTCAACATGTCCTTCTCGGTGAAGCCAGCTGGCGCTCTGTATAACCCCTGCAGCTCCTGGTCAACATTCCCATCTCTGTGTGAGTCCAGGGTGTGCTCTGTATAACCCCTGCAGCTCCTGGTCAACATTCCCATCTCTATGTGGCCAGGATGTGCTCTGTATTTCCCCTGCAGCTCCTGGTCAACATTCCCATCAGTGTGTGTGGCCAGGGTGTGCTCTGTATTACCCCTGCAACTCCTGGTCAACATTCCCGTCTCTGTGTGTCCAGGGTGTGCTCTGTGTAACCCCAGCAGCTCCTGGTCAACATTCCCATCTCTGTGTGGCCAGGGTGTGCTCTGTATAACCCCTGCAGCTCCTGGTCAACATTCACATCTCTGTGAGTCCAGGGTGTGCTCTGTTTAACCCCTGCAGCTCCTGGTCAACAATCCCATCTGTGTGTGGCCAGGGTGTGCTCTGTATAACCCCTGCAGCTCCAAGTCAATATTCCCATCTCTGTGTGGCCAGGATGTGCACTGTATAACCCCAGCAGCTCCTGGTCAACATTCCCATCTCTGTGTGTGGCCAGGGTGTGCTCTGTATAACTCCTGCAGCTTCTGGTCAACATTCCCATCTATGTGTGGCCAGGATGTGCTCTGTATAACTCCTGCAGCTCCTGGTCAACATTCCAATCTCTGTGTGGCCAGGGTGTGCTCTGTATAACTCCTGCAGCTCCTGGTCAACATTCCCATCTCTGTGTGGCTAGGGTGTGCTCTGTATAACCCCTGCAGCTCCTGTTCAACATTCCCATCTCTGTGTGGCCAGGGTGTGCTCTGCATAACTCCTGCAGTTCCTGGTCAAAATTCCCATCTGTGTGTCCAGGGTGTGCTCTGTATAACCCCTGCAGCTCCAGGTGAACATTCCCATCTCTGTGTGGCCAGGATGTGCTCTGTATACTCCTGCAGCACCTGGTCAACATTCCCATCTCTGTGTGTCCAGGATGTGCTCTGTATACTCCTGCAGCTCCTGGTCAACATTTCCATCTCTGTGTGGCCAGGGTGTGCTCTGTATAACCCCTTCAGCTCCTGGTTAACATTCCCATCTCTGTGTGTCCAGGATGTGCACTGTGTAACACCTGCAGCTCCTGGTCAACATTCCCATCTCTGTGTGGCCAGGGTGTGCTCTGTATAACACCTGCAGCTCCTGGTCAACATTCCCATCTCTGTGTGGCCAGGGTGTGCTCTGTATAACCCCTGCAGCTCCTGGTCAACATTCCCATCTCTGAATGGCCAGGGTCTGCTCAGTATAACTCCTGCAGCTCCTGGTCAACATTCCCATCTCTGTGTGTGTCCAGGGTGTGCTCTGTATAACCCCTGCAGCTCCTGGTCAACATTCCCATCTCTATGTGCCCAGGATGTGCTCTGTATATCCCCTGCAGCTCCTGGTCAACATTCCCATCTGTGTGTGTGGCCAGGGTGTGCTCTGTATTACCCCTGCATCTCCTGGTCAACATTCCCATCTCTTTGTGGCCAGGGTGTGCACTGTATAACCCCTGCAGCTCATGGTCAAAATTCCCATCTCTGTTTGTGCCCAGGGTGTGCTCTGTATAACCCCAGCAGCTCCTGGTCAACATTCCCGTCTCTGTGTGTCCAGGGTGTGCTCTGTGTAACCCCATCAGCTCCTGGTCAACATTCCCATCTCTGTGTGGCCAGGGTGTGCTCTGTATAACCCCTGCACCTCCTGGTCAACATTCCCATCTCTGTGATTCCAGGGTGTGCACTGTATAACCCCTGCAGCTCCTGGTCAACATTCCCATCTCTGTGTGTGGTCAGGGTGTGCTCTGTATAACTCCTGCAGCTCCTGGTCAACATTCCCATCTCTGCTTGGCCAGGAAGTGCTCTGTATACCCCTGCAGCTCCTGGTCAACATTCCCATATCTGTGTGGCAAGGATGTGCACTGTATAACCCCTGCAGCTCCTGGTCAACATTCCCATATCTGTGTGGCCAGGGTGTGCTCTGTATAAACCCTGCAGCTCCTGGTCAACATTCGCATCTCTGTGTGGCCAGGGTGTGCTCTGTATAACTACTGCAGCTCCAGGTGAACATTCCCATCTCAGTGTGGCCTGGGTGTGTTCTGTATAACCCCTGCAGCTCCTGGTCAACATTCCCATCTCTGTGTGGCCAGGGTGTGCACTGTATAACCCCAGCAGCTCCTGGTCAACATTCCCATCTCTGTGTGGCCAGGGTGTGCTCTGTATAACCCCTGCAGCTCCTGGTCAACATTCCCATCTCTGTGTGGCCAGGGTGTGCTCTGTATAACCCCTGCAGCTCCTGGTCAACATTCCCATCTCTGTGTGGCCAGGGTGTGCTCTGTGGAACACCAGAAGCTCCTGGTCAACATTCCCATCTCGGTGTGTCCAGGGTGTACTCTGTATAACCCCTGCAGTTCCTGGTCAACATTCCCATCTCTGTGTGGCCAGGGTGTGCTCTGTATAACCCCGCAGCTCCTGGTGAACATTCCCATCTCTGTGTGGCCAGGATGTGCACTGTATAACCCCAGCAGCCCTGGTCAACATTCCCATCTCTGTGTGTGGCCAGGGTGTGCTCTGTATAACTCCTGCAGCTCCTGGTCAACATTCTATTCTCTGTGTGGCCAGGATGTGCTCTGTATACCCCTGCAGCTCCTGGTCAACGTTCCCATACTGTATGGCCAGGCTGTGCTCTGTATAACCCCTGCAGCTCCTGGTCAATATTCCCATTTCTGTGTGGCCAGGGTGTGCTCTGTATAACCCCTGCAGCTCCTGGTCAACATTCCCATCTCTGTGTGGCCAGGATGTGCACTGTATAATCCCAGTAGCTCCTGGTCAACATTCCCATCTCTGTGTGTGGTCAGGGGGTGCTCTGTATAACTCCTGCAGCTCCTGGTCAACATTCCCATCTCTGTGTGGCCAGGATGTGCTCTGTATAACTCCTGCAGCTCCTGGTCAACATTCCCATCTCTGTGTAGCCAGGATGTGCTCTGTATACTCCTGCAGCTCCTGGTCAACATTCCCATCTCTGTGTGGCCAGGGTGTGCTCTGTATAACCCCTGCAGCTCCTGGTCAACATTCCCATCTCTGTGTGGCCAGGATGTGCTCTGTATACTCCTGCAGCTCCTGGTCAACATTCCCATCTCTGTGTGGCCAGGATGTGCTCTGTCTCACTCCTGCAGCTCCTGGTCAACATTCCCATCTCTGTGTGGCCAGGATGTGCTCTGTATAACTCCTGCAGCTCCTGGTCAACATTCCCATCTCTGTGTGGCCAGGATGTGCTCTGTATACTCCTGCAGCTCCTGGTCAACATTCCCATCTCTGTGTGTGGTCAGGGTGTGCTCTGTATAACTCCTGCAGCTCCTGCTCAACATTCCCATCTCTGTGTGGCCAGGATGTGCTCTGTATACTCCTGCAGCTCCTGGTCAACATTCCCATCTCTGTGTGTGGTCAGGGTGTGCTCTGCATAACTCCTGCAGCTCCTGGTCAACATTCCCATCTCTGTGTGGCCAGGGTGTGCTCTGTATAACCCCTGCAGCTCCTGGTTAACATTCCCATCTCTGTGTGTGGCCAGGATGTGCTCTGTATAACTCCTGCAGCTCCTGGTCAACATTCCCATCTCTGTGTGGCCAGGATGTGCTCTGTATAACCCCTGCAGCTCCTGGTTAACATTCCCATCTCTGTGTGTGGCCAGGATGTGCTCTGTATAACTCCTGCAGCTCCTGGTCAACATTCCCATCTCTGTGTGGCCAGGATGTGCTCTGTATACTCCTGCAGCTCCTGGTCAACATGTCCTTCTCGGTGAAGCCAGCTGGCGCTCTGTATAACCCCTGCAGCTCCTGGTCAACATTCCCATCTCTGTGTGTGTCCAGGGTGTGCTCTGTATAACCCCTGCAGCTCCTGGTCAACATTCCCATCTCTATGTGGCCAGGATGTGCTCTGTATTTCCCCTGCAGCTCCTGGTCAACATTCCCATCAGTGTGTGTGGCCAGGGTGTGCTCTGTATTACCCCTGCAACTCCTGGTCAACATTCCCGTCTCTGTGTGTCCAGGGTGTGCTCTGTGTAACCCCAGCAGCTCCTGGTCAACATTCCCATCTCTGTGTGGCCAGGGTGTGCTCTGTATAACCCCTGCAGCTCCTGGTCAACATTCACATCTCTGTGAGTCCAGGGTGTGCTCTGTTTAACCCCTGCAGCTCCTGGTCAACAATCCCATCTGTGTGTGGCCAGGGTGTGCTCTGTATAACCCCTGCAGCTCCTAGTCAATATTCCCATCTCTGTGTGGCCAGGATGTGCACTGTATAACCCCAGCAGCTCCTGGTCAACATTCCCATCTCTGTGTGTGGCCAGGGTGTGCTCTGTATAACTCCTGCAGCTTCTGGTCAACATTCCCATCTATGTGTGGCCAGGATGTACTCTGTATACCCCTGCAGCTCCTGGTCAACATTCCCATCTCTGTGTGGCCAGGATGTGCTCTGTATACTCCTGCAGCTCCTGGTCAACATTCCCATCTCTGTGTGGCCAGGCTGTGCTCTGTATAACCCCTGCAGCTCCTGGTCAATATTCCCATTTCTGTGTGGCCAGGGTGTGCTCTGTATAACCCCTGCAGCTCCTGGTCAACATTCCCATCTCTGTGTGGCCAGGATGTGCACTGTATAATCCCAGTAGCTCCTGGTCAACATTCCCATCTCTGTATGTGGTCAGGGGGTGCTCTGTATAACTCCTGCAGCTCCTGATCAACATTCCCATCTCTGTGTGGCCAGGATGTGCTCTGTATACTCCTGCATCTCCTGGTCAACATTCCCATCTCTGTGTGTGGTCAGGGTGTGCTCTGTATAACTCCTGCAGCTCCAGGTCAACATTCCCATCTCTGTGTGGCCAGGATGTGCTCTTTATACTCCTGCAGCTCCTGGTCAACATTCCCATCTCTTCGCATGCCCAGGGTGTGCTCTGCATAACTCCTGCAGCTCCTGGTCAACATTCCCATCTCTGTGTGGCCAGGATGTGCACTGTATAACCCCTGCAGCTCATGGTCAATATTCCCATCTCTGTTTGTGCCCAGGGTGTGCTCTGTATAACCCCAGCAGCTCCTGGTCAACATTCCCGTCTCTGTGTGTCCAGGGTGTGCTCTGTGTAACCCCAGCAGCTCCTGGTCAACATTCCCATCTCTGTGTGGCCTGGGTGTGCTCTGGATAACCCCTGCAGCTCCTGGTCAACATTCCCATCTCTGTGAGTCCAGGGTGTGCTCTGTATAACCCCAGCAGCTCCTGGTCAACATTCCCATCTCTGTGTGGCCAGTGTGTGCTCTGTTTAACCCCTGCAGCTCCTGGTCAACATTCCCATCTATGTGTGGCCAGGGTATGCTCTGTATAAACCCTGCAGCTCCTGGTCAACATTCTCATCTCTGTGAGTCCAGGGTGTGCTCTGTATAACCCCAGCAGCTCCTGGTCAACATTCCCATCTCTGTGTGGCCAGTGTGTGCACTGTATAACCCCAGCAGCTCCTGGTCAACATTCGCATCTCTGTGTGGCCAGGATGTGCACTGTATAACCCCAGCAGCTCCTGGTCAACATTCCCATCTCTGTGTGTGGCCAGGGTGTGCTCTGTAAAACCCCTGCAGCTCCTGGTCAACATTCCCATCTCTGTGTGGCCAGGATGTGCTCTGTATACTCCTGCAGCTCCTGGTCAACATTTCCATCTCTGTGTGGCCAGGATGTGCTCTGTATACTCCTGCAGCTCCTGGTCAACATTCCCATCTCTGTGTGGGCAGGCTGTGCTCTGTATAACCCCTGCAGCTCCTGTTCAATATTCCCATTTCTGTGTGGCCAGGGTGTGCTCTGTATAACCCCGACAGCTCCTGGTCAACATTCCCATCTTTGTGTGGCCAGGATGTGCACTGTATAATCCCAGTAGCTCCTGGTCAAAATTCCCATCTCTGTGTGTGGTCAGGGGGTGCTCTGTATAACTCCTGCAGCTCCTCGTCAACCTTCCCATCTCTGTGTGGCCAGAGTGTGCTCTGTATAACCCCTGCAGCTCCTGGTCAACATTCCCATCTCTGTGTGGCCAGGGTGGGTGCTGTATAACTCCTGCAGCTCCTGGTCAACATTCCCATCTCTGTGTGGCCAGTGTGTGCTCTGTTTAACCCCTACAGCTCCTGGTCAACATTCCCATCTATGTGTGGCCAGGGTGTGCTCTGTATAAACCCTGCAGCTCCTGGTCAACATTCACATCTCTGTGAGTCCAGGGTGTGCTCTGTATAACCCCAGCAGCTCCTGGTCAACATTCCCATCTCTGTGTGGCCAGTGTGTGCTCTGTTTAACCCCTGCAGCTCCTGGTAAACATTCCCATCTCTGTGTGGCCAGGGTATGCTCTCTATAACCCCTGCAGCTCCTGGTCAACATTCCCATCTATGTGTGGCCAGGGTGTGCTCTGTATAAACCCTGCAGCTCCTGGTCAACATTCCCATCTCTGTGTGGCCAGGGTGTGCACTGTATTACCCCAGCAGCTCCTGGTCAACATTCGCATCTCTGTGTGGCCAGGATGTGCACTGTATAACCCCAGCAGCTCCTGGTCAACATTCCCATCTCTGTGTGGCCAGGATGTGCTCTGTATACTCCTGCAGCTCCTGGTCAACATTTCCATCTCTGTGTGGCCAGGATGTGCTCTGTATACTCCTGCAGCTCCTGGTCAACATTCCCATCTCTGTGTGGCCAGGCTGTGCTCTGTATAACCCCTGCAGCTCCTGTTCAATATTCCCATTTCTGTGTGGCCAGGGTGTGCTCTGTATAACCCCGACAGCTCCTGGTCAACATTCACATCTCTGTGAGTCCAGGGTGTGCTCTGTTTAACCCCTGCAGCTCCTGGTCAACAATCCCATCTGTGTGTGGCCAGGGTGTGCTCTGTATAACCCCTGCAGCTCCTGGTCAACATTCCCATCTCTGTGTGGCCAGGGTGTGCTCTGTCTCACCCCAGCAGCTCCTGGTCAACATTCCCATCTCTGTGTGGCCAGGGTGTGCTCTGTATAACCCCTGCAGCTCCTGGTCAACATTCCCATCTCTGTGTGGCCAGTGTGTGCACTGTATAACACCGGCAGCTCCTGGTCAACATTCCCATCTCTGTGTGGCCAGGGTGTGCTCTGTATAACTCCTGCAGCTCCTGGTGAATATTCCCATCTCTGTGTGGCCAGGATGTGCTCTGTATAACTCCTGCAGCTTCTGGTCAACATTCCCATCTATGTGTGGCCAGGATGTACTCTGTATACCCCTGCAGCTCCTGGTCAACATTCCCATCTCTGTGTGGCCAGGATGTGCTCTGTATACTCCTGCAGCTCCTGGTCAACATTCCCATCTCTGTGTGGCCAGGATGTGCACTGTATAATCCCAGTAGCTCCTGGTCAACATTCCCATCTCTGTATGTGGTCAGGGGGTGCTCTGTATAACTCCTGCAGCTCCTGATCAACATTCCCATCTGTGTGGCCAGGATGTGCTCTGTATACTCCTGCATCTCCTGGTCAACATTCCCATCTCTGTGTGTGGTCAGGGTGTGCTCTGTATAACTCCTGCAGCTCCTGGTCAACATTCCCATCTCTGTGTGGCCAGGATGTGCTCTTTATACTCCTGCAGCTCCTGGTCAACATTCCCATCTCTTCGCGTGCCCAGGGTGTGCTCTGCATAACTCCTGCAGCTCCTGGTCAACATTCCCATCTCTGTGTGGCCAGGGTATGCTCTGTATAACCCCTGCAGCTCCTGGTTAACATTCCCATCTCTGTGTGTGGCCAGGATGTGCTCTGTATAACTCCTGCAGCTCCAGGTCAACATTCCCATCTCTGTGTGGCCAGGATGTGCTCTGTATAACTCCTGCAGCTCCTGGTCAACATTCCCATCTCTGTGTGGCCAGGATGTGCACTGTATAACCCCTGCAGCTCATCGTCAATATTCCCATCTCTGTTTGTGCCCAGGGTGTGCTCTGTATAACCCCAGCAGCTCCTGGTCAACATTCCCGTCTCTGTGTGTCCAGGGTGTGCTCTGTGTAAACCCAGCAGCTCCTGGTCAACATTCCCATCTCTGTGTGGCCAGGGTGTGCACTGTATAACCCCAGCAGCTCCTGGTCAACATTCGCATCTCTGTGTGGCCAGGATGTGCACTGTATAACCCCAGCAGCTCCTGGTCAACATTCCCATCTCTGTGTGTGGCCAGGGTGTGCTCTGTATAACCCCTGCAGCTCCTGGTCAACATTCCCATCTCTGTGTGGCCAGGATGTGCTCTGTATACTCCTGCAGCTCCTGGTCAACATTTCCATCTCTGTGTGGCCAGGATGTGCTCTGTATACTCCTGCAGCTCCTGGTCAGCATTCCCATCTCTGTGTGGCCAGGCTGTGCTCTGTATAACCCCTGCAGCTCCTGTTCAATATTCCCATTTCTGTGTGGCCAGGGTGTGCTCTGTATAACCCCGACAGCTCCTGGTCAACATTCCCATCTTTGTGTGGCCAGGATGTGCACTGTATAATCCCAGTAGCTCCTGGTCAAAATTCCCATCTCTGTGTGTGGTCAGGGGGTGCTCTGTATAACTCCTGCAGCTCCTCGTCAACCTTCCCATCTCTGTGTGGCCAGAGTGTGCTCTGTATAATCCCTGCAGCTCCTGGTCAACATTCCCATCTCTGTGTGGCCAGGGTAGGCGCTGTATAACTCCTGCAGCTCCTGGTCAACATTCCCATCTCTGTGTGACCAGGGTGTGATCTGTATAACCCCTGCAGCTCCTGGTCAACATTCCCATCTCTGTGTGGCCAGGGTGTGCTCTGTATAACCCCTGCAGCTCCTGGTAAACATTCCCATCTCTGTGTGGCAAGGTGTGCTCTGTATAACTCCTGCAGCTCCTGGCCAACATTCCCATCTCTGTGGGGCCAGGGTGTGGCTGTATAACTCCTGCAGCTCCTGGTCAACATTCCCATCTCTGTGTGGCCAAGGTGTGCTCTGTATAACCCCTGCAGTTCCTGGTCAACATTCCCATCTCTGTGGCCAGGGTGTGCTCTGTATAACACCTGCAGCTCCTGGTCAACATTCCCATCTGTGTGTCCAGGGTGTGCTCTGCATAACCCCTGCAGCTCCTGGTCAACATTCCCATCTCTGTGTGGCCAGGGTGTGCTCTGTGGAACACCAGAAGCTCCTGGTCAACATTCCCATCCCTGTGTGTCCAGGGTGTACTCTGTATAACCCCTGCAGTTCCTGGTCAACATTCCCATCTCTGTGTGGCCAGGGTGTGCTCTGTATAACCCCGCAGCTCCTGGTGAACATTCCCATCTCTGTGTGGCCAGGATGTGCACTGTATAACCCCAGCAGCTCCTGGTCAACATTCCCATCTCTGTGTGTGGCCAGGGTGTGCTCTGTATAACTCCTGCAGCTCCTGGTCAACAGTCCCATCGCTGTGTGGCCAGGATGTGCTCTGTATACCCCTGCAGCTCCTGGTCAACATTCCCTTCTCTGTGTGGCCAGGATGTGCTCTGTATACTCCTGCAGCTCCTGGTCAACGTTCCCATACTGTGTGGCCAGGCTGTGCTCTGTATAACCCCTGCAGCTCCTGGTCAATATTCCCATTTCTGTGTGGCCAGGGTGTGCTCTGTATAACCCCTGCAGCTCCTGGTCAACATTCCCATCTCTGTGTGGCCAGGATGTGCACTGTATAATCCCAGTAGCTCCTGGTCAACATTCCCATCTCTGTGTGTGGTCAGGGGGTGCTCTGTATAACTCCTGCAGCTCCTGGTCAACATTCCCATCTTTGTGTGGCCAGGATGTGCTCTGTATAACTCCTGCAGCTCCTGGTCAACATTCCCATCTCTGTGTGGCCAGGATGTGCTCTGTATACTCCTGCAGCTCCTGGTCAACATTCCCATCTCTGTGTGGCCAGGGTGTGCTCTGTATAACCCCTGCAGCTCCTGGTCAACATTCCCATCTCTGTGTGGCCAGGATGTGCTCTGTATACTCCTGTAGCTCCTGGTCAACATTCCCATCTCTGTGTGGCCAGGATGTGCTCTGTATAACTCCTGCAGCTCCTGGTCAACATTCCCATCTCTGTGTGGCCAGGATGTGCTCTGTATAACTCCTGCAGCTCCTGGTCAACATTCCCATCTCTGTGTGGCCAGGATGTGCTCTGTATACTCCTGCAGCTCCTGGTCAACATTCCCATCTCTGTGTGTGGTCAGGGTGTGCTCTGTATACCTCCTGCAGCTCCTGCTCAACATTCCCATCTCTGTGTGGCCAGGATGTGCTCTGTATACTCCTGCAGCTCCTGGTCAACATTCCCATCCTGTGGCCAGGGTGTGCTCTGTATAACCCCTGCAGCTCCTGGTCAACATTCCCATCTCTGTGTGGCCAGTGTGTGCTCTGTATAACCCCTGCAGCTCCTGGTCAACATTCCCATCTCAGTGTGGGCAGAGTGTGCTCTGTATAACCCCTGCAGCTCCTGGTGAATATTCCCATCTCTGTGTGGCCAGGATGTGCACTGTATAACCCCAGCAGCTCCTGGTCAACATTCCCATCTCTGTGTGTGGCCAGGGTGTGCTCTGTATAACTCCTGCAGCTTCTTGTCAACATTCCCATCTATGTGTGGCCAGGATGTACTCTTTATACTCCTGCAGCTCCTGGTCAACGTTCCCATCTCTGTGTGGCCAGGCTGTGCTCTGTATAACCCCTGCAGCTCCTGGTCAATATTCCCATTTCTGTGTGGCCAGGGTGTGCTCTGTATAACCCCTGCAGCTCCTGGTCAACATTCCCATCTCTGTGTGGCCAGGATGTGCACTGTATAATCCCAGTAGCTCCTGGTCAACATTCCCATCTCTGTATGTGGTCAGGGGGTGCTCTGTATAACTCCTGCAGCTCCTGATCAACATTCCCATCTCTGTGTGGCCAGGATGTGCTCTGTATACTCCTGCAGCTCCTGGTCAACATTCCCATCTCTGTGTGTGGTCAGGGTGTGCTCTGTATAACTCCTGCAGCTCCTGGTCAACATTCCCATCTCTGTGTGGCCAGGATGTGCTCTTTATACTCCTGCAGCTCCTGGTCAACATTCCCATCTCTTCGCGTGCCCAGGGTGTGCTCTGTATAACCCCTGCAGCTCCTGGTTAACATTCCCATCTCTGTGTGTGGCCAGGATGTGCTCTGTATAACTCCTGCAGCTCCTGGTCAACATTCCCATCTCTGTGTGGCCAGGATGTGCTCTGTATAACTCCTGCAGCTCCTGGTCAACATTCCCATCTCTGTGTGGCCAGGATGTGCACCGTATAACCCCTGCAGCTCATGGTTAACATTCCCATCTCTGTTTGTGCCCAGGGTGTGCTCTGTATAACCCCAGCAGCTCCTGGTCAACATTCCCGTCTCTGTGTGTCCAGGGTGTGCTCTGTGTAACCCAAGCAGCTCCTGGTCAACATTCCCATCTCTGTGTGGCCTGGGTGTGCTCTGGATAACCCCTGCAGCTCCTGGTTAACATTCACATCTCTGTGAGTCCAGGGTGTGCTCTGTATAACTCCGGCAGCTCCTGGTCAACATTCCCATCTCTGTGTGGCCAGTGTGTGCTCTGTTTAACCCCTGCAGCTCCTGGTAAACATTCCCATCTCTGTGTGGCCAGGGTATGCTCTCTATAACCCCTGCAGCTCCTGGTCAACATTCCCATCTATGTGTGGCCAGGGTGTGCTCTGTATAAACCCTGCAGCTCCTGGTCAACATTCCCATCTCTGTGTGGCCAGTGTGTGCTCTGTTTGACCCCTGCAGCTCCTGGTAAACATTCCCATCTCTGTGAGTCCAGGGTGTGCTCTGTATAACCCCAGCAGCTCCTGGTCAACATTCCCATCTCTGTGTGGCCAGTGTGTGCTCTGTTTAACCCCTGCAGCTCCTGGTAAACATTCCCATCTCTGTGTGGCCAGGGTATGCTCTCTATAACCCCTGCAGCTCCTGGTCAACATTCCCATCTATGTGTGGCCAGGGTGTGCTCTGTATAAACCCTGCAGCTCCTGGTCAACATTCCCATCTCTGTGTGGCCAGGGTGTGCACTGTATAACCCCAGCAGCTCCTGGTCAACATTCGCATCTCTGTGTGGCCAGGATGTGCACTGTATAACCCCAGCAGCTCCTGGTCAACATTCCCATCTCTGTGTGTGGCCAGGGTGTGCTCTGTATAACCCCTGCAGCTCCTGGTCAACATTCCCATCTCTGTGTGGCCAGGATGTGCTCTGTATACTCCTGCAGCTCCTGGTCAACATTCCCATCTCTGTGTGGCCAGGATGTGCTCTGTATACTCCTGCAGCTCCTGGTCAACATTCCCATCTCTGTGTGGCCAGGCTGTGCTCTGTATAACCCCTGCAGCTCCTGTTCAATATTCCCATTTCTGTGTGGCCAGGGTGTGCTCTGTATAACCCCTACAGCTCCTGGTCAACATTCCAATCCTTGTGTGGCCAGGATGTGCACTGTATAATCCCAGTAGCTCCTGGTCAAAATTCCCATCTTTGTGTGTGGTCAGGGGGTGCTCTGTATAACTCCTGCAGCTCCTGGTCAACCTTCCCATCTCTGTGTGGCCAGAGTGTGCTCTGTATAACCCCTGCAGCTCCTGGTCAACATTCCCATCTCTGTGTGGCCAGGGTGGGCGCTGTATAACTCCTGCAGCTCCTGGTCAACATTCCCATCTCTGTGTGGCCAGGGTGTGCTCTGTATAACCCCTGCAGCTCCTGGACAACATTCCCATCTCTGTGTGGCCAGGGTGTGCTCTGTATAACCCCTGCAGCTCCTGGTAAACATTCCCATCTCTGTGTGGCCAGGTGTGCTCTGTATAACTCCTGCAGCTCCTGGCCAACATTCCCATCTCTGTGGGGCCAGGGTGTGGCTGTATAACTCCTGCAGCTCCTGGTCAACATTCCCATCTCTGTGTGGCCAAGGTGTGCTCTGTATAACCCCTGCAGTTCCTGGTCAACATTCCCATCTCTGTGGCCAGGGTGTGCTCTGTATAACACCTGCAGCTCCTGGTCAACATTCCCATCTGTGTGTCCAGGGTGTGCTCTGCATAACCCCTGCAGCTCCTGGTCAACATTCCCATCTCTGTGTGGCCAGTGTGTGCTCTGTATAACCCCTGCAGCTCCTGGTCAACATTCCCATCTCTGTGAGGCCAGGGTGAGCTCTGTATAACCCCTGCAGCTCCTGATCAACATTCACATCTCTGTGTGGCCAGGGTGTGCTCTGTATAACTCCTGCAGCTCCTGGTCAACATTCCCATTTCTGTGTGTGGGCAGGGTGTGCTCTGTATAACCCCTGCAGCTCCTGGTCAACATTCCCATCTCTGTGTGGCCAGGGTGTGCTCTGTATAACCCATGCAGCTCCTGGTAAACATTCCCATCTCTGTGTGGCCAGGTGTGCTCTGTATAACTCCTGCAGCTCCTGGCCAACATTCCCATCTCTGTGGGGCCAGGGTGTGGCTGGAAAACTCCTGCAGCTCCTGGTCAACATTCCCATCTCTGTGGCCAGGGTGTGCTCTGTATAACACCTGCAGCTCCTGGTCAACATTCCCATCTCTGTGTGTCCAGGGTGTGCTCTGCATAACCCCTGCAGCTCCTGGTCATCATTCCCATCTCTGTGTGGCCAGTGTGTGCTCTGTATAACCCCTGCTCCTGGTCAACATTCCCATCTCTGTGTGGCCAGGGTGTGCTCTGTATAACCCCTGCTCCTGGTCAACATTCCCATCTCTGTGTGGCCAGGGTGTGCTCTGTATAACCCCTGCTCCTGGTCAACATTCCCTTCTCTGTGTGGCCAGGGTGTGCTCTGTATTACCCCTGTTCCTGGTCAACATTCCCACCTCTGTGTGTGGCCAGGGTGTGCTCGGTATAACCCCTGCTCCTGGTCAACATTCCCTTCTCTGTGTGGCCAGGGTGTGCTCTGTATAACCCCTGCTCCTGGTCAACATTCCCTTCTCTGTGTGGCCAGGGTGTGCTCTGTATTACCCCTGTTCCTGGTCAACATTCCCACCTCTGTGTGTGGCCAGGGTGTGCTCGGTATAACCCCTGCAGCTCCTGGTCAGCATTCCCACCTCTGTGTGGTCAGGGTGTTCTCTGTATAACCCCTGCAACTCCTGGTCAACATTCCCATCTGTGTGGCCAGGGTGTGCTCTGTTAACCCCTGCTCCTGGTCAACATTCCCATCACTGTGTGATCAGGGTGTGCTCTGTCTAACCCCAGCAGCTCCTGGTCAACATTCCCATCTGTCTGTGGCCAGGGTGTGCTCTGTATAACCCCAGCAGCTCCTGGTCAACATTCCCATCTCTGTGTGGCCAGTGTGGGATCGGTATAACCCCTGCAACTCCTGGTCAACATTCCCATCTGTGTGGTCAGGATGTTCTCTGTATTACCCCTGCAACACCTGGTCAACATTCCCATCTGTGTGGCCAGGGTCGCTCTGTATACCCCTGCTCCTTGTCAACATTCCCATCACTGTGTGGCAAGGGTGTGCTCTGTCTAACCCAAGCAGCTGCTGGTCAACATTCCCATCTGTATGTGGCCTGGGTGTGCTCTGTATACCCCTGCTCCTGGTCAACATTCCCAACACTGTGTGGTCAGGATGTTCTCTGTATAACCCCTGCAACTCCTGGTCTACATTCCCATCACTGTGTGGTCAGGATGTTCTCTGTATAACCCCTGCATCTCCTGGTCAAGATTCCCATCTCTGTGTAGCCACAATGTGCTCTGTCTAACCCCTGCAGCTCCTGGTCAACATTCCCATCTCCGTATGGCCAGGATGTGCTCTGCATAATCCCTGCTCCTGGTCAACATTCCCACCTCTGCGTGGTCAGGGTGTTCTCTGTATAACCCCTGCAACTCCTGGTCAACATTCCCATCTGTGTGGCCAGGGTGTGCTCTGTTAACCCCTGCTCCGAGTCACCATTCCCATCACTGTGTGATCAGGGTGTGCTCTGTCTAACCCCAGCAGCTCCTGGTCAACAATTCCATCTCTGTGTGCGTTCAGGGGGTGCTCTGTATAACTCCTGCAGCTCCTGGTCAACCTTCCCATCTCTGTGTGGCCAGGGTGTGCTCTGTATTACCCCTGCAGCTCCTGGTCAACATTTCCATCTCTGTGAGGCCAGGGTGTGCTCTGTATAACACCTGCAGCTCCTGGTCAACATTCCCACCTCTGTGTGGCCAGGCTGTGCTCTGTATAACTCCTGCAGCTCCTGGTCAACATGTCCTTCTCAGTGAGGCCAGGTGGCGCTCTGTATAACCCCTGCAGCTCCTGGTCAACATTCCCATCTCTGTGAGGCCAGGGTGTGCTTTGTATAACTCCTGCAGGTCCTGGTCAACATTCCCATCTCTGTGTGGCCAGGTTGTGCTCTGTATAACTCCTGCAGCTCCTGGTCAACTTTCCCATTTCTGTGTGTGGGCAGGTTGTGCTCTGTATAACCCCTGCAGCTCCTGGTCAACATTCCCATCTCTGTGTGGCCAGAGTGTGCTCTGTATAACTCCTGCAGCTCCTGGTCAACATTCCCATCTGTGTGTGGCCAGGGTGTGCACTGTATAACCCCTGCAGCTCCTGGTCAACATCCCCATCTCTGTGTGGCCAGGGTGTGCTCTGTATAACCCCTGCAGCTCCTGGTTAACATTCCCATCTCTGTGTGTGGCCAGGATCTGCTCTGTATAACTCCTGCAGCTCCTGGTCAACATTCCCATCACTGTGTGGCCAGGGTGTGCTCTGTATAACCCCTGCAGCTCCTGGTAAACATTCCCATCTCTGTGTGGCCAGGATGTGGCTGTATAACTCCTGCAGCTCCTGGCCAACATTCCCATCTCTGTGGGGCCAGGGTGTGCTCTGTATAACCCCAGCAGCTCCTGGTCAACATTCCCATCTCTGTGTGGCCAGTGTGGGATCGGTATAACCCCTGCAACTCCTGGTCAACATTCCCATCTGTGTGGTCAGGATGTTCTCTGTATTACCCCTGCAACACCTGGTCAACATTCCCATCTGTGTGGCCAGGGTCGCTCTGTATACCCCTGCTCCTTGTCAACATTCCCATCACTGTGTGGCAAGGGTGTGCTCTGTCTAACCCAAGCAGCTGCTGGTCAACATTCCCATCTGTATGTGGCCTGGGTGTGCTCTGTATACCCCTGCTCCTGGTCAACATTCCCAACACTGTGTGGTCAGGATGTTCTCTGTATAACCCCTGCAACTCCTGGTCTACATTCCCATCACTGTGTGGTCAGGATGTTCTCTGTATAACCCCTGCATCTCCTGGTCAAGATTCCCATCTCTGTGTAGCCACAATGTGCTCTGTCTAACCCCTGCAGCTCCTGGTCAACATTCCCATCTCCGTATGGCCAGGATGTGCTCTGCATAATCCCTGCTCCTGGTCAACATTCCCACCTCTGCGTGGTCAGGGTGTTCTCTGTATAACCCCTGTTAACCCCTGCTCCGAGTCACTGTGTGATCAGGGTGTGCTCTGTCTAACCCCAGCAGCTCCTGGTCAACAATTCCATCTCTGTGTGCGTTCAGGGGGTGCTCTGTATAACTCCTGCAGCTCCTGGTCAACCTTCCCATCTCTGTGTGGCCAGGGTGTGCTCTGTATTACCCCTGCAGCTCCTGGTCAACATTTCCATCTCTGTGAGGCCAGGGTGTGCTCTGTATAACACCTGCAGCTCCTGGTCAACATTCCCACCTCTGTGTGGCCAGGCTGTGCTCTGTATAACTCCTGCAGCTCCTGGTCAACATGTCCTTCTCAGTGAGGCCAGGTGGCGCTCTGTATAACCCCTGCAGCTCCTGGTCAACATTCCCATCTCTGTGAGGCCAGGGTGTGCTTTGTATAACTCCTGCAGGTCCTGGTCAACATTCCCATCTCTGTGTGGCCAGGTTGTGCTCTGTATAACTCCTGCAGCTCCTGGTCAACTTTCCCATTTCTGTGTGTGGGCAGGTTGTGCTCTGTATAACCCCTGCAGCTCCTGGTCAACATTCCCATCTCTGTGTGGCCAGAGTGTGCTCTGTATAACTCCTGCAGCTCCTGGTCAACATTCCCATCTGTGTGTGGCCAGGGTGTGCACTGTATAACCCCTGCAGCTCCTGGTCAACATCCCCATCTCTGTGTGGCCAGGGTGTGCTCTGTATAACCCCTGCAGCTCCTGGTTAACATTCCCATCTCTGTGTGTGGCCAGGATCTGCTCTGTATAACTCCTGCAGCTCCTGGTCAACATTCCCATCACTGTGTGGCCAGGGTGTGCTCTGTATAACCCCTGCAGCTCCTGGTAAACATTCCCATCTCTGTGTGGCCAGGATGTGGCTGTATAACTCCTGCAGCTCCTGGCCAACATTCCCATCTCTGTGGGGCCAGGGTGTACTCTGTATAACTCCTGCAGCTCCTGGCCAACATTCCCATCTCTGTGGGGCCAGGGTGTGGCTGTATAACTCCTGCAGCTCCTGGCCAACATTCCCATCTCTGTGGGGCCAGGGTGTACTCTGTATAACACCTGCAGCTCCTGGTCAACATTCCCATATCTGTGTGTCCAGGGTGTGCTCTGCATAACCCCTGCAGCTCCTGGTCAACATTCCCATCTCTGTGTGGCCAGTGTGTGCTCTGTATAACCCCTGCAGCTCCTGGTCAACATTCCCATCTCTGTGTGGCCAGTGTGTGCTCTGTATAACTCCTGCAGCTCCTGGCCAACATTCCCATCTCTGTGGGGCCAGGGTGTACTCTGTATAACACCTGCAGCTCCTGGTCAACATTCCCATCTCTGTGTGGCCAGGGTGTGCTCTGTATAACCCCTGCTCCTGGTCAACATTCCCTTCTCTGTGTGGCCAGGGTGTGCTATGTATAACCCCTGTTCCTGGTCAACATTCCCACCTCTGTATGTGGCCAGGGTGTGCTCTGTATAACCCCTGCAGCTCCTGGTCAGCATTCCCACCTCTGTGTGGTCAGGGTGTTCTCTGTATAACCCCTGCAACTCCTGGTCAACATTCCCATCTGTGTGGCCAGGGTGTGCTCTGTTAACCCCTGCTCCTGGTCAAAATTCCCATCACTGTGTGATCAGGGTGTGCTTTGTCTAACCCCAGCAGCTCCTGGTCAACATTCCCATCTGTGTGTGGCCAGGGTGTGCTCTGTATAACCCCTGCAGCTCCTGGTCAACATTCCCATCTCTGTGTGGCCAGTTTGGGATCTGTATAACCCCTGCAACTCCTGGTCAACATTCCCATCTGTGTGGTCAGGATGTTCTCTGTATAACCTGTGCAACTCCTGGTCAACATTCCCATCTGTGTGGCCAGGGTGTGCTCTGTTAACCCGTGCTTCTGGTCAACATTCCCATCACTGTGTGATCAGGGTGTGCTCTGTCTAACCCCAGCACCTTCTGGTCAACATTCCCATCTCTGTGTGGCCAGTGTGGGATCTGTATAACCCCTGCAGCTCCTGGTCAACATTCCCATCTCTGTGTGGCCAGGGTGTGCTCTGTATAACCCTAGCAGCTCCTGGTCAACATTCTCATCTCTGTGTGTGGCCAGGGTGTGCTCTGTGTAACACCAGAAGCTCCTGGTCAACATTCCCATCTCTGTGTGGCCAGTGTGTGCTCTGTATAACACCTGCAGCTCCTGGTCAACCTTCTCATCTCTGTGTGGCCAGGGTGTGCTCTGTATAACCCCTGCAGCTCCTGGTCAACATTCCCATCTCTGTGTGGCCAGGGTGTGCTCTGTATAACCCCTTGCAGCTCCTGGTGAACATTCCCATCTCTGTGTGACCAGGATGTGCACTGTATAACCCCAGCAACTCCTGGTCAACATTTCCATCTCTGTGTGTGGCCAGGGTGTGCTCTGTATAACCCCTGCAGCTCCTGGTCAACATTCCCATCTCTGTGTGGCCAAGATGTGCTCTGTATACTCCTGCAGCTCCTGGTCAACATTCCCATCTCTGTGTGGCCAGGATGTGCTCTGTATACTCCTGCAGCTCCTGGTCAACATTCCCATCTCTGTGTGGCCAGGCTGTGCTCTGTAAACCCCTGCAGCTCCTGGTCAATATTCCCATTTCTGTGTGGCCAGGGTGTGCTCTGTATAACCCCTACAGCTCCTGGTCAACATTCCCATCTCTGTGTGGCCAGGATGTGCACTGTATAATCCCAGTAGCTCCTGGTCAACATTCCCATCTCTGTGTGTGGTCAGGGGGTGCTCTGTATAACTCCTGTAGCTCCTCGTCAACCTTCCTATCTCTGTGTGGCCAGGGTGTGCTCTGTATAACCCCTGCAGCTCCTGGTCAACATTCCCATCTCTGTGTGGCCAGGGTGGGCGCTGTATAACTCCTGCAGCTCCTGGTAAACATTCCCATCTCTGTGTGGCCAGGGTGTGCTCTGTATAACCCCTGCAGCTCCTGGTCAACATTCCCATCTCTGTGAGGCCAGGGTGTGCTCTGTATAACACCTGCAGCTCCTGGTAAACATTCCCATCTCTGTGTGGCCAGGGTGAGCTCTGTATAACTCCTGCAGCTCCTGGTCAACATGTCCTTCCCAGTGAGGCCAGGTGGCGCTCTGCATAACTCCAGCAGCTCCTGGTCAACATTCCCATCTCTGTGTGGCCAGGTTGTGCTCTGTATAACTCCTGCAGCTCCTGGTCAACATTCCCATTTCTGTGTGTGGGCAGGGTGTGCTCTGTATAACCCCTGCAGCTCCTGGTCAACATTCCCATCTCTGTGTGGCCAGGGTGTGCTCTGTATAACCCCTGCAGCTCCTGGTAAACATTCCCATCTCTGTGTGGCCAGGTGTGCTCTGTATAAGTCCTGCAGCTCCTGGCCAACATTCCCATCTCTGTGGGGCCAGGGTGTGGCTGTATAACTCCTGCAGCTCCTGGTCAACATTCCCATCTCTGTGTGGCCAAGGTGTGCTCTGTATAACCCCTGCAGTTCCTGGTCAACATTCCCATCTCTGTGGCCAGGGTGTGCTCTGTATAACACCTGCAGCTCCTGGTCAACATTCCCATCTCTGTGTGTCCAGGGTGTGCTCTGCATAACCCCTGCAGCTCCTGGTCAACATTCCCATCTCTGTGTGGCCAGTGTGTGCTCTGTATAACCCCTGCAGCTCCTGGTCAACATTCCCATCTCTGTGTGGCCAGGGTGTGCTCTGTATAACCCCTGTTCCTGGTCAACATTCCCACCTCTGTGTGTGGCCAGGGTGTGCTCTGTATAACCCCTGCAGCTCCTGGTCAGCATTCCCACCTCTGTGTGGTCAGGGTGTTCTCTGTATAACCCCTGCAACTCCTGGTCAACATTCCCATCTGTGTGGCCAGGGTGTGCTCTGTTAACCCCTGCTCCTGGTCAACATTCCCATCACTGTGTGATCAGGGCGTGCTCTGTCTAACCCCAGCAGCGCCTGGTCAACATTCCCATCTTTGTGTGGCCAGGGTGTGCTCTGTATAACCCCTGCAGCTCCTGATCAACATTCCCATCTCTGTGTGGCCAGTGTGGGATCTGTATAACCCCTGCAACTCCTGGTAAACATTCCCATCTGTGTGGTCAGGATGTTCTCTGTATAACCCCTGCAACACCTGGTCAACATTCCCATCTGTGTGGCCAGGGTCGCTCTGTATACCCCTGCTCCTGGTCAACATTCCCATCACTGTGTGGCAAGGGTGTGCTCTGTCTAACCCAAGCAGCTCCTGGTCAACATTCCCATCTGTGTGTGGCCTGGGTGTGCTCTGTATACCCCTGCTCCTGGTCAACATTCCCAACATTGTGTGGCCAGTGTGGGATCTGTATAACCCCTGCAGCTCCTGGTCAACATTCCCATCTCTGTGTGGCCAGGGTGTGCTCTGTATAACCCTAGCAGCTCCTGGTCAACATTCTCATCTCTGTGTGTGGCCAGGGTGTGCTCTGTGTAACACCAGAAGCTCCTGGTCAACATTCCCATCTCTGTGTGGCCAGTGTGTGCTCTGTATAACACCTGCAGCTCCTGGTCAACCTTCTCATCTCTGTGTGGCCAGGGTGTGCTCTGTATAACCCCTGCAGCTCCTGGTCAACATTCCCATCTCTGTGTGGCCAGGGTGTGCTCTGTATAACCCCTGCAGCTCCTGGTGAACATTCCCATCTCTGTGTGACCAGGATGTGCACTGTATAACCCCAGCAACTCCTGGTCAACATTTCCATCTCTGTGTGTGGCCAGGGTGTGCTCTGTATAACCCCTGCAGCTCCTGGTCAACATTCCCATCTCTGTGTGGCCAAGATGTGCTCTGTATACTCCTGCAGCTCCTGGTCAACATTCCCATCTCTGTGTGGCCAGGATGTGCTCTGTATACTCCTGCAGCTCCTGGTCAACATTCCCATCTCTGTGTGGCCAGGCTGTGCTCTGTAAACCCCTGCAGCTCCTGGTCAATATTCCCATTTCTGTGTGGCCAGGGTGTGCTCTGTATAACCCCTACAGCTCCTGGTCAACATTCCCATCTCTGTGTGGCCAGGATGTGCACTGTATAATCCCAGTAGCTCCTGGTCAACATTCCCATCTCTGTGTGTGGTCAGGGGGTGCTCTGTATAACTCCTGTAGCTCCTCGTCAACCTTCCTATCTCTGTGTGGCCAGGGTGTGCTCTGTATAACCCCTGCAGCTCCTGGTCAACATTCCCATCTCTGTGTGGCCAGGGTGGGCGCTGTATAACTCCTGCAGCTCCTGGTAAACATTCCCATCTCTGTGTGGCCAGGGTGTGCTCTGTATAACCCCTGCAGCTCCTGGTCAACATTCCCATCTCTGTGAGGCCAGGGTGTGCTCTGTATAACACCTGCAGCTCCTGGTAAACATTCCCATCTCTGTGTGGCCAGGGTGAGCTCTGTATAACTCCTGCAGCTCCTGGTCAACATGTCCTTCCCAGTGAGGCCAGGTGGCGCTCTGCATAACTCCAGCAGCTCCTGGTCAACATTCCCATCTCTGTGTGGCCAGGTTGTGCTCTGTATAACTCCTGCAGCTCCTGGTCAACATTCCCATTTCTGTGTGTGGGCAGGGTGTGCTCTGTATAACCCCTGCAGCTCCTGGTCAACATTCCCATCTCTGTGTGGCCAGGGTGTGCTCTGTATAACCCCTGCAGCTCCTGGTAAACATTCCCATCTCTGTGTGGCCAGGTGTGCTCTGTATAAGTCCTGCAGCTCCTGGCCAACATTCCCATCTCTGTGGGGCCAGGGTGTGGCTGTATAACTCCTGCAGCTCCTGGTCAACATTCCCATATCTGTGTGGCCAAGGTGTGCTCTGTATAACCCCTGCAGTTCCTGGTCAACATTCCCATCTCTGTGGCCAGGGTGTGCTCTGTATAACACCTGCAGCTCCTGGTCAACATTCCCATCTCTGTGTGTCCAGGGTGTGCTCTGCATAACCCCTGCAGCTCCTGGTCAACATTCCCATCTCTGTGTGGCCAGTGTGTGCTCTGTATAACCCCTGCAGCTCCTGGTCAACATTCCCATCTCTGTGTGGCCAGGGTGTGCTCTGTATAACCCCTGTTCCTGGTCAACATTCCCACCTCTGTGTGTGGCCAGGGTGTGCTCTGTATAACCCCTGCAGCTCCTGGTCAGCATTCCCACCTCTGTGTGGTCAGGGTGTTCTCTGTATAACCCCTGCAACTCCTGGTCAACATTCCCATCTGTGTGGCCAGGGTGTGCTCTGTTAACCCCTGCTCCTGGTCAACATTCCCATCACTGTGTGATCAGGGCGTGCTCTGTCTAACCCCAGCAGCGCCTGGTCAACATTCCCATCTTTGTGTGGCCAGGGTGTGCTCTGTATAACCCCTGCAGCTCCTGATCAACATTCCCATCTCTGTGTGGCCAGTGTGGGATCTGTATAACCCCTGCAACTCCTGGTAAACATTCCCATCTGTGTGGTCAGGATGTTCTCTGTATAACCCCTGCAACACCTGGTCAACATTCCCATCTGTGTGGCCAGGGTCGCTCTGTATACCCCTGCTCCTGGTCAACATTCCCATCACTGTGTGGCAAGGGTGTGCTCTGTCGAACCCAAGCAGCTCCTGGTCAACATTCCCATCTGTGTGTGGCCTGGGTGTGCTCTGTATACCCCTGCTCCTGGTCAACATTCCCAACATTGTGTGGTCAGGATGTGCTCTGTATAACCCCTGCAACTCCTGGTCTACATTCCCCTCACTGTGTGGTCAGGATGTTCTCTGTATAACCCCTGCATCTCCTGGTCAAGATTCCCATCTCTGTGTAGCCACAATGTGCTCTGTCTAACCCCTGCAGTTCCTGGTCAACATTCCCATCTCCGTATGGCCAGGATGTGCTCTGCATAATCCCTGCTCCTGGTCAACATTCCCACCTCTGTGTGGTCAGGGTGTTCTCTGTATAACCCCTGCAACTCCTGGTCAACATTCCCATCTGTGTGGCCAGGATGTGCTCTGTTAACCCCTGCTCCTAGTCAACATTCCCATCACTGTGTGGTCAGGGTGTGCTGTGTCTAACCCCAGCAGTTCCTGGTCAACATTTCCATCTCTGTGTGGCCAGGGTGTGCTCCGTATAACTCCTGCAGCTCCTGCTCAACCTTCCCATCTCTGTGTGGCCAGGGTGTGCTCTGTATAACCCCTGCAGCTCCTGGTTAACATTCCCATCTCTGTGTGTAGCCACGATGTGCTCTGTATAACTCCTGCAGCTCCTGGTCAACATTCCCATCTCTGTGTGGCCAGGGTGTGCTCTGTATAACCCCTGCAGCTCCTGGTCAAAATTCCCATCTCTGTGAGGCCAGGGTGTGCTCTGTATAACACCTGCAGCTCCTGGTCAACATTCCCATCTCTGTGATGCCAGGGTGTGCTCTGCATAACACCTGCAGCTCCTGGTCAACATTCCCATCACTGTGTGGCCAGGGTGTGCTCTGTATAACCCCTGCAGCTCCTGGTCAACATTCTCAGCTTTTTGTTCCCAGGGTATGCTCTGTATAACTCCTGCAGCTCCTGGTCAACATTCCCATCTCTGTGTGGCCAGGTTGTGCTCTGTATAACTCCTGCAGCTCCTGGTCAACATTCCCATTTCTGTGTGTGGGCAGGTTGTGCTCTGTATAACCCCTGCAGCTCCTGGTCAACATTCCCATCTCTGTGTGGCCAGGGTGTGCTCTGTATAACCCCTGCAGCTCCTGGTCAACATCCCCATCTCTGTGTGGCCAGGGTGTGCTCTGTATAACTCCTGCAGCTCCTGGTCAACATTCCCATTTCTGTGTGTGGGCAGGGTGTGCTCTGTATAACCCCTCCAGCTCCTGGTCAACATTCCCATCTCTGTGTGGCCAGGGTGTGCTCTGTATAACCCCTGCAGCTCCTGGTAAACATTCCCATCTCTGTGTGGCCAGGGTGTGGCTGTATAACTCCTGCAGCTCCTGGCCAACATTCCCATCTCTGTGGGGCCAGGGTGTGGCTGTATAACTCCTGCAGCTCCTGGCCAACATACCCATCTCTGTGGGGCCAGGTTGTTCTTTGTATAACACCTGCAGCTCCTGGTCAACATTCCCATCTCTGTGTGTCCAGGGTGTGCTCTGCATAACCCCTGCAGCTCCTGGTCAACATTCCCATCTCTGTGTGGCCAGTGTGCGCTCTGTATAACCCCTGCAGCTCCTGGTCAACATTCCCATCTCTGTGTGGCCAGGGTATGCTCTGTCTAACCCCTGTTCCTGGTCAACATTCCCACCTCTGTGTGTGGCCAGGGTGTGCTCTGTATAACCCCTGCAGCTCCTGGTCAGCATTCCCACCTCTGTGTGGTCAGGGTGTTCTCTGTATAACCCCTGCAACTCCTGGTCAACATTCCCATCTGTGTGGCCAGGGTGTGCTCTGTTAACCCCTGCTCCTGGTCAACATTCCCATCTGTGTGTGGCCAGGGTGTGCTCTGTATAACCCCTGCAGCTCCTGGTCAACATTCCCATCTCTGTGTGGCCAGTGTGGGATCTGTATAACCCCTGCAACTCCTGGTCAACATTCCCATCTGTGTGGTCAGGATGTTCTCTGTATAACCCCTGCAACTCCTGGTCAACATTCCCATCTGTGTGGCCAGGGTCGCTCTGTATACCCCTGCTCCTGGTCAACATTCCCATCACTGTGTGGCCAGGGTGTGCTCTGTCTCACCCAAGCAGCTCCTGGTCAACATTCCCATCTGTGTGTGGCCAGGGTGTGCTCTGTATACCCCTGCTCCTGGTCAACATTCCCATCACTGTGTGGTCAGGATGTGCTCTGTATAACACCTGCAACTCCTGGTCTACATTCCCATCACTGTGTGGTCAGGATGTTCTCTGTATAACCCCTGCATCTCCTGGTCAAGATTCCCATCTCTGTGTGGCCACGATGTGCTCTGTCTAACCCCTGCAGCTCCTGGTCAACATTCCCATCTCCGTATGGCCAGGATGTGCTCTGCATAATTCCTGCTCCTGGTCAACATTCCCACCTCTGTGTGGTCAGGTTGTTCTCTGTATAACCCCTGCAACTCCTGGTCAACATTCCCATCTGTGTGGCCAGGGTGTGCTCTGTTAACCCCTGCTCCTAGTCAACATTCCCATCACTGTGTGATCAGGGTGTGCTCTGTCTAACCCCAGCAGCTCCTGGTCAACATTTCCATCTCTGTGTGTGCGCAGGGGGTGCTCTGTATAACTCCTGCAGCTCCTGGTCAACCTTCCCATCTCTGTGTGGCCAGGGTGTGCTCTGTATAACCCCTGCAGCTCCTGGTCAACATTCCCATCTCTGTGTGGCCAGGGTCTGCTCTGTATAACCCCTACAGCTCCTGGTCAACATTCCCATCTCTGTGTGGCCAGGGTGTGCTCTGTATAACCCCTGCAGCTCCTGGTCAACATTCCCATCTGTGTGTGGCCAGGTTGTGCTCTGTATAACTCCTGCAGCTCCTGGTCAATATTCCTATTTCTGTGTGCCAGGGTGTGCTCTGTATAATACCTGCAGCTCCTGGTCAACATTCCCATCTGTGTGTGGCCAGGGTGTGCTCTGTATAGCTCCTGCAGCTCCTGGTCAACATTCCCATCTGTGTGTGCCCAGGGTGTGCTCTGTATAACCCCTGCAGCTCCTGGTCAACATTCCCATCTCTGTGTGCCCAGGGTGTGCTCTGTATAACCCCTGCAGCTCCTGGTCAACATTCCCATCTCTGTGTGTGTCCAGGGTGTGCTCTGTATAACCCCTGCAGCTCCTGGTCAACATTCCCATCTCTGTGTGGCCAGGATGTGCTCTGTATAACTCCAGCAGCACCTGGTCAACATTTCCATCTCTGTGTGGCCAGAGTGTGCTCTGTATAACCCCAGCAGCTCCTGGTCAACATTCCAGTCTCTGTGTGGCCAGGATGTGCTCTGTATAACCCCTGCAGCTCCTGGTAAACATTCCCATCTCTGCGTGGCCAGGGTGTGGCTGTATAACTCCTGCAGCTCCTGGCCAACATTCCCATCTCTGTGGGGCCAGGGTGTGGCTGTATAACTCCTGCAGCTCCTGGCCAACATTCCCATCTCTGTGGGGCCAGGGTGTTCTCTGTATAACACCTGCAGCTCCTGGTGAACATTCCCATCTCTGTGTGTCCAGTGTGTGCTCTGTATAACCCCTGCAGCTCCTGGTCAACATTCCCATCTCTGTGTGGCCAGGGTATGCTCTGTATAACCCCTGCAGGTCCTGGTCAACATTCCCTTCTCTGTGTGGCCAGGGTGTGCTCTGTCTAACCCCTGTTCCTGGTCAACATTCCCACCTCTGTGTGTGGCCAGGGTGTGCTCTGTATAACCCCTGCAGCTCCTGGTCAGCATTCCCACCTCTGTGTGGTCAGGGTGTTCTCTGTATAACCCCTGCAACTCCTGGTCAACAGTCCCATCTGTGTGGACAGGGTGTGCTCTGTTAACCACAGCAGCTCCTGGTCAACATTCCCATCTGTGTGTGGCCAGGGTGTGCTCTGTATAACCCCTGCAGCTCCTGGTCAACATTCCCATCTCTGTGTGGCCAGTGTGGGATCTGTATAACCCCTGCAACTCCTGGTCAACATTCCCATCTGTGTGGTCAGGATGTTCTCTGTATAACCCCTGCAACTCCTGGTCAACATTCCCATCTGTGTGGCCAGGGACGCTCTGTATACCCCTGCTCCTGGTCAACATTCCCATCACTGTGTGGCCAGGGTGTGCTCTGTCTCACCCAAGCAGCTCCTGGTCAACATTCCCATCTGTGTGTGGCCAGGGTGTGCTCTGTATACCCCTGCTCCTGGTCAACATTCCCATCACTGTGTGGTCAGGATGTGCTCTGTATAACACCTGCAACTCCTGGTCTACATTCCCATCACTGTGTGGTCAGGATGTTCTCTGTATAACCCCTGCATCTCCTGGTCAAGATTCCCATCTCTGTGTGGCCACGATGTGCTCTGTCTAACCCCTGCAGCTCCTGGTCAACATTCCCATCTCCGTATGGCCAGGATGTGCTCTTCATAATTCCTGCTCCTGGTCAACATTCCCACCTCTGTGTGGTCAGGTTGTTCTCTGTATAACCCCTGCAACTCCTGGTCAACATTCCCATCTGTGTGGCCAGGGTGTGCTCTGTTAACCCCTGCTCCTAGTCAACATTCCCATCACTGTGTGATCAGGGTGTGCTCTGTATAACCCCAGCAGCTCCTGGTCAACATTTCCATCTCTGTGTGTGCTCAGGGGGTGCTCTGTATAACTCCTGCAGCTCCTGGTCAACATCCCCATCTCTGTGTGGCCAAGGTGTGCTCTGTATAAACCCTGCAGCTCCTGGTCAACATTCCCATCTCTGTGTGCCCAGGGTGTGCTCTGTATAACTCCTGCAGCTCCTGGTCAACATTCCCATCTCTGTGTGGCCAGGGTGTGCTCTGTATAACCCCTGCAGCTCCTGGTCAACATTCCCATCTGTGTGTGGCCAGGTTGTGCTCTGTATATCTCCTGCAGCTCCTGGTCAATATTCCCATTTCTGTGTGCCAGGGTGTGCTCTGTATAATACCTGCAGCTCCTGGTCAACATTCCCATCTCTGTGTGCCCAGGGTGTGCTCTGTATAACCCCTGCAGCTCCTGGTCAACATTCTCAGCTTTGTGTTCCCAGGGTATGCTCTGTATAACTCCTGCAGCTCCTGGTCAACATTCCCATCTCTGTGTGGCCAGGTTGTGCTCTGTATAACTCCTGCAGCACCTGGTCAACATTCCCATCTCTGTGTGTGTCCAGGGTGTGCTCTGTATAACCCCTGCAGCTCCTGGTCAACATTCTCAGCTTTGTGTTCCCAGGGTATGCTCTGTATAACTCCTGCAGCTCCTGGTCAACATTCCCATCTCTGTGTGGCCAGGTTGTGCTCTGTATAACTCCTGCAGCACCTGGTCAACATTCCCATTTCTGTGTGTGGGTAGGGTGTGCTCTGTATAACCCCTGCAGCTCCTGGTCAACATTCGCATCTCTGTGTGGCCAGAGTGTGCTCTGTATAACTCCTGCAGCTCCTGGTCAACATTCCCATCTCTGTGTGGCCAAGGTGTGCTCTGTATAAACCCTGCAGCTCCTGGTCAACATTCCCATCTCTGTGTGGCCAGGGTGTGCTCTGTATAACCCTTGCAGCTCCTGGTCAACATTCCCATCTGTGTGTGGCCAGGTTGTGCTCTGTATAACTCCTGCAGCTCCTGGTCAATATTCCCATTTCTGTGTGCCAGGGTGTGCTCTGTATAATACCTGCAGCTCCTGGTCAACATTCCCATCTGTGTGTGGCCAGGGTGTGCTCTGTATAGCTCCTGCAGCTCCTGGTCAACATTCCCATCTGTGTGTGCCCAGGGTGTGCTCTGTATAACCCCTGCAGCTCCTGGTCAACATTCCCATCTCTGTGTGCCCAGGGTGTGCTCTGTATTACCCCTGCAGCTCCTGGTCAACATTCCCATCTCTGTGTATGTCCAGGGTGTGCTCTGTATAACCCCTGCAGCTCCTGGTCAACATTCCCATCTCTGTGTGGCCAGGATGTGCTCTGTATAACCCCAGCATCACCTGGTCAACATTTCCATCTCTGTGTGGCCAGAGTGTGCTCTGTATAACCCCAGCAGCTCCTGGTCAACATTCCAGTCTCTGTGTGGCCAGGATGTGCTCTGTATAACCCCTGCAGCTCCTGGTCAACATTCCCATCTCTGTGTGGCCAGGGTGTGCTCTGTATAACTCCTGCAGCTCCTGGCCAACATTCCCATCTCTGTGGGGCCAGGGTGTGGCTGTATAACTCCTTCAGCTCCTGGCCAACATTCCCATCTCTGTGGGGCCAGGGTGTTCTCTGGATACCCCTGCAGCTCCTGGTCAACATTCCCATCTCTGTGTGGCCAGTGTGTGCTCTGTATAACCCCTGCAGCTCCTGGTCAACATTCCCATCTCTGTGTGGCCAGGATGTGCTCTGTATAACCCCTGCAAGTCCTGGTCAACATTCCCTTCTCTGTGTGGTCAGGGTGTGCTCTGTATAACCCCTGTTCCTGGTCAACATTCCCACCTCTGTGTGTGGCCAGGGTGTGCTCTGTATAACCCCTGCAGCTCCTGGTCAGCATTCCCACCTCTGTGTGGTCAGGGTGTTCTCTGTATAACCCCTGCAACTCCTGGTCAACATTCCCATCTGTGTGGCCAGGGTGTGCTCTGTTAACCCCTGCTCCTGGTCAACATTCCCATCACTGTATGATCAGAGTGTGCTCTGTCTAACCCCAGCAGCTCCTGGTCAACATTCCCATCTGTGTGTGGCCAGGGTGTGCTCTGTATAACCCCTGCAGCTCCTGGTCAACATTCCCATCTCTGTGTGGCCAGTGTGGGATCTGTATAACCCCTGCAACTCCTGGTCAACATTCCCATCTGTGTGGTCAGGATGTTCTCTGTATAACCCCTGCAACTCCTGGTCAACATTCCCATCTGTGTGGCCAGGGTCGCTCTGTATACCCCTGCTCCTGGTCAACATTCCCATCACTGTGTGGCCAGGGTGTGCTCTGTCTCACCCAAGCAGCTCCTGGTCAACATTCCCATCTGTGTGTGGCCAGGGTGTGCTCTGTATACCCCTGCTCCTGGTCAACATTCCCATCACTGTGTGGTCAGGATGTGCTCTGTATAACACCTGCAACTCCTGGTCTACATTCCCATCACTGTGTGGTCAGGATGTTCTCTGTATAACCCCTGCATCTCCTGGTCAAGATTCCCTTCTCTGTGTGGCCACGATGTGCTCTGTCTAACCCCTGCAGCTCCTGGTCAACATTCCCATCTCCGTATGGCCAGGATGTGCTCTGCATAATTCCTGCTCCTGGTCAACATTCCCACCTCTGTGTGATCTGGTTGTTCTCTGTATAACCCCTGCAACTCCTGGTCAACATTCCCATCTGTGTGGCCAGGGTGTGCTCTGTTAACCCCTGCTCCTAGTCAACATTCCCATCACTGTGTGATCAGGGTGTGCTCTGTCTAACCCCAGCAGCTCCTGGTCAACATTTCCATCTCTGTGTGTGCTCAGGGGGTGCTCTGTATAACTCCTGCAGCTCCTGGTCAACCTTCCCATCTCTGTGTGGCCAGGGTGTGCTCTGTATAACCCTTGCAGCTCCTGGTTAACATTCCCATCTCTGTGTGTTGCCACGATGTGCTCTGTATAACTCCTGCAGCTCCTGGTCAACATTCCCATCTCTGTGTGGCCAGGGTGTGCTCTGTATAACCCCTGCAGCTCCTGGTCAACATTCTCAGCTTTGTGTTCCCAGGGTATGCTCTGTATAACTCCTGCAGCTCCTGGTCAACATTCCCATCTCTGTGTGGCCAGGTTGTGCTCTGTATAACTCCTGCAGCACCTGGTCAACATTCCCATTTCTGTGTGTGGGCAGGGTGTGCTCTGTATAACCCCTGCAGCTCCTGGTCAACATTCGCATCTCTGTGTGGCCAGAGTGTGCTCTGTATAACTCCTGCAGCTCCTGGTCAACATTCCCATCTCTGTGTGGCCAAGGTGTGCTCTGTATGAACCCTGCAGCTCCTGGTCAACATTCCCATCTCTGTGTGGCCAGAGTGTGCTCTGTATAACTCCTGCAGCTCCTGGTCAACATTCCCATCTCTGTGTGGCCAAGGTGTGCTCTGTATAAACCCTGCAGCTCCTGGTCAACATTCCCATCTCTGTGTGGCCAGGGTGTGCTCTGTATAACCCTTGCAGCTCCTGGTCAACATTCCCATCTGTGTGTGGCCAGGTTGTGCTCTGTATAACTCCTGCAGCTCCTGGTCAATATTCCCATTTCTGTGTGCCAGGGTGTGCTCTGTATAATACCTGCAGCTCCTGGTCAACATTCCCATCTGTGTGTGGCCAGGGTGTGCTCTGTATAGCTCCTGCAGCTCCTGGTCAACATTCCCATCTGTGTGTGCCCAGGGTGTGCTCTGTATAACCCCTGCAGCTCCTGGTCAACATTCCCATCTCTGTGTGCCCAGGGTGTGCTCTGTATAACCCCTGCAGCTCCTGGTCAACATTCCCATCTCTGTGTGTGTCCAGGGTGTGCTCTGTTTAACCCCTGCAGCTCCTGGTCAACATTCCCATCTCTGTGTGGCCAGGATGTGCTCTGTATAACCCCAGCATCACCTGGTCAACATTTCCATCTCTGTGTGGCCAGAGTGTGCTCTGTATAACCCCAGCAGCTCCTGGTCAACATTCCAGTCTCTGTGTGGCCAGGATGTGCTCTGTATAACCCCTGCAGCTCCTGGTCAACATTCCCATCTCTGTGTGGCCAGGGTGTGCTCTGTATAACTCCTGCAGCTCCTGGCCAACATTCCCATCTCTGTGGGGCCAGGGTGTGGCTGTATAACTCCTTCAGCTCCTGGCCAACATTCCCATCTCTGTGGGGCCAGGGTGTTCTCTGGATACCCCTGCAGCTCCTGGTCAACATTCCCATCTCTGTGTGGCCAGTGTGTGCTCTGTATAACCCCTGCAGCTCCTGGTCAACATTCCCATCTCTGTGTGGCCAGGATGTGCTCTGTATAACCCCTGCAGGTCCTGGTCAACATTCCCTTCTCTGTGTGGCCAGGGTGTGCTCTGTATAACCCCTGTTCCTGGTCAACATTCCCACCTCTGTGTGTGGCCAGGGTGTGCTCTGTATAACCCCTGCAGCTCCTGGTCAACATTCCCATCTGTGTGGCCAGGGTGTGCTCTGTTAACCCCTGCTCCTGGTCAACATTCCCATCACTGTATGATCAGAGTGTGCTCTGTTTAACCCCAGCAGCTCCTGGTCAACATTCCCATCTGTGTGTGGCCAGGGTGTGCTCTGTATAACCCCTGCAGCTCCTGGTCAACATTCCCATCTCTGTGTGGCCAGTGTGGGATCTGTATAACCCCTGCAACTCCTGGTCAACATTCCCATCTGTGTGGTCAGGATGTTCTCTGTATAACCCCTGCAACTCCTGGTCAACATCCCCATCTGTGTGGCCAGGGTCGCTCTGTATACCCCTGCTCCTGGTCAACATTCCCATCACTGTGTGGCCAGGGTGTGCTCTGTCTCACCCAAGCAGCTCCTGGTCAACATTGCCATCTGTGTGTGGCCAGGGTGTGCTCTGTATACCCCTGCTCCTGGTCAACATTCCCATCACTGTGTGGTCAGGATGTGCTCTGTATAACACCTGCAACTCCTGGTCTACATTCCCATCACTGTGTGGTCAGGATGTTCTCTGTATAACCCCTGCATCTCCTGGTCAAGATTCCCTTCTCTGTGTGGCCACGATGTGCTCTGTCTAACCCCTGCAGCTCCTGGTCAACATTCCCATCTCCGTATGGCCAGGATGTGCTCTGCATAATTCCTGCTCCTGGTCAACATTCCCACCTCTGTGTGGTCAGGTTGTTCTCTGTATAACCCCTGCAACTCCTGGTCAACATTCCCATCTGTGTGGCCAGGGTGTGCTCTGTTAACCCCTGCTCCTAGTCAACATTCCCATCACTGTGTGATCAGGGTGTGCTCTGTCTAACCCCAGCAGCTCCTGGTCAACATTTCCATCTCTGTGTGTGCTCAGGGGGTGCTCTGTATAACTCCTGCAGCTCCTGGTCAACCTTCCCATCTCTGTGTGGCCAGGGTGTGCTCTGTATAACCCTTGCAGCTCCTGGTTAACATTCCCATCTCTGTGTGTTGCCACGATGTGCTCTGTATAACTCCTGCAGCTCCTGGTCAACATTCCCATCTCTGTGTGGCCAGGGTGTGCTCTGTATAACCCCTGCAGCTCCTGGTCAACATTCTCAGCTTTGTGTTCCCAGGGTATGCTCTGTATAACTCCTGCAGCTCCTGGTCAACATTCCCATCTCTGTGTGGCCAGGTTGTGCTCTGTATAACTCCTGCAGCACCTGGTCAACATTCCCATTTCTGTGTGTGGGCAGGGTGTGCTCTGTATAACCCCTGCAGCTCCTGGTCAACATTCGCATCTCTGTGTGGCCAGAGTGTGCTCTGTATAACTCCTGCAGCTCCTGGTCAACATTCCCATCTCTGTGTGGCCAAGGTGTGCTCTGTATGAACCCTGCAGCTCCTGGTCAACATTCCCATCTCTGTGTGGCCAGGGTGTGCTCTGTATAACTCCTGCAGCTCCTGGTCAACATTCCCATCTCTGTGTGGCCAGGGTGTGCTCTGTATAACCCCTGCAGCTCCTGGTCAACATTCCCATCTGTGTGTGGCCAGGTTGTGCTCTGTATAACTCCTGCAGCTCCTGGTCAATATTCCCATTTCTGTGTGCCAGGGTGTGCTCTGTATAATACCTGCAGCTCCTGGTCAACATTCCCATCTGTGTGTGGCCAGGGTGTGCTCTGTATAGCTCCTGCAGCTCCTGGTCAACATTCCCATCTGTGTGTGCCCAGGGTGTGCTCTGTATAACCCCTGCAGCTCCTGGTCAACATTCGCATCTCTGTGTGCCCAGGGTGTGCTCTGTATAACCCCTGCAGCTCCTGGTCAACATTCCCATCTCTGTGTGGCCAGGATGTGCTCTGTATAACCCCAGCAGCACCTGGTCAACATTTCCATCTCTGTGTGGACAGAGTGTGCTCTGTATAACCCCAGCAGCTCCTGGTCAACATTCCAGTCTCTGTGTGGCCAGGATGTGCTCTGTATAACCCCTGCAGCTCCTGGTCAACATTCCCATCTCTGTGTGGCCAGGGCGTGCTCTGTATAACCCCTGCAGCTCCTGGTAAACATTCCCATCTCTGTGTGGCCAGGGTGTGGCTGGATAACTCCTGCAGCTCCTGGCCAACATTCCCATCTCTGTGGGGCCAGGGTGTGGCTGTATAACTCCTGCAGCTCCTGGCCAACATTCCCATCTCTGTGTGGCCAGTGTGTGCTCTGTATAACCCCTGCAGCTCCTGGTCAACATTCCCATCTCTGTGTGGCCAGGATGTGCTCTGTATAACCCCTGCAGGTCCTGGTCAACATTCCCTTCTCTGTGTGGCCAGGGTGTGCTCTGTATAACCCCTGTTCCTGGTCAACATTCCCACCTCTGTGTGTGGCCAGGGTGTGCTCTGTATAACCCCTGCAGCTCCTGGTCAGCATTCCCACCTCTGTGTGGTCAGGGTGTTCTCTGTATAACCCCTGCAACTCCTGGTCAACATTCCCATCTGTGTGGCCAGGGTGTGCTCTGTTAACCCCTGCTACTGGTCAACATTCCCATCACTGTGTGATCAGGGTGTGCTCTGTCTAACGCCAGCAGCTCCTGGTCAACATTCCCATCTGTATGTGGCCAGGGTGTGCTCTGTATAACCCCTGCAGCTCCTGGTCAACATTCCCATCTCTGTGTGGCCAGTGTGGGATCTGTATAACCCCTGCAACTCCTGGTCAACATTCCCATCTGTGTGGTTAGGATGTTCTCTGTATAACCCCTGCAACTCCTGGTCAACATTCCCATCTGTGTGGCCAGGGTCGCTCTGTATACCCCTGCTCCTGGTCAACATTCCCATCACTGTGTGGCCAGGGTGTGCTCTGTCTCACCCAAGCAGCTCCTGGTCAACATTCCCATCTGTGTGTGGCCAGGGTGTGCTCTGTATACCCCTGCTCCTGGTCAACATTCCCCATCACTGTGTGGTCAGCATGTGCTCTGTATAACACCTGCAACTCCTGGTCTACATTCCCATCACTGTGTGGTCAGGATGTTCTCTGTATAACCCCTGCCTCTCCTGGTCAAGATTCCCATCTCTGTGTGGCCACGATGTGCTCTGTCTAACCCCTGCAGCTCCTGGTCAACATTCCCATCTCCGTATGGCCAGGATGTGCTCCGTATAATTCCTGCTCCTGGTCAACATTCCCACCTCTGTGTGGTCAGGTTGTTCTCTGTATAACCCCTGCAACTCCTGGTCAACATTCCCATCTGTGTGGCCAGGGTGTGCTCTGTTAACCCCTGCTCCTAGTCAACATTCCCATCACTGTGTGATCAGTGTGTGCTCTGTCTAACCCCAGCAGCTCCTGGTCAACATTTCCATCTCTGTGTGTGCTCAGGGGGTGCTCTGTATAACTCCTGCAGCTCCTGGTCAACCTTCCCATCTCTGTGTGGCCAGGGTGTGCTCTGTATAACCCCTTCAGCTCCTGGTTAACATTCCCATCTCTGTGTGTTGCCACGATGTGCTCTGTATAACTCCTGCAGCTCCTGGTCAACATTCCCATATCTGTGTGGCCAGGGTGTGCTCTGTATAACCCCTGCAGCTCCTGGTCAATATTCTCAGCTTTGTGTTCCCAGGGTATGCTCTGTATAACTCATGCAGCTCCTGGTCAACATTCCCATCTCTGTGTGGCCAGGTTGTGCTCTGTATAACTCCTGCAGCTCCTGGTCAACATTCCCATTTCTGTGTGTGGGCAGGGTGTGCTCTGTATAACCCCTGCAGCTCCTGGTCAACATTCCCATCTCTGTGTGGCCAGAGTGTGCTCTGTATAACTCCTGCAGCTCCTGGTCAACATTCCCATCTCTGTGTGGCCAAGGTGTGCTCTGTATAACCCCTGCAGCTCCTGGTCAACATTCCCATCTCTGTGTGGCCAGGGTGTGCTCTGTATAACTCCTGCAGCTACTGGTCAACATTCCCATCTCTGTGTGGCCAGGGTGTGCTCTGTATAACCCCTTCAGCTCCTGGTCAACATTCCCATCTGTGTGTGGCCAGGTTGTGCTCTGTATAACTCCTGCAGCTCCTGGTCAATATTCCCATTTCTGTATGCCAGGGTGTGCTCTGTATAATACCTGCAGCTCCTGGTCAACATTCCCATCTGTGTGTGGCCAGGGTGTGCTCTGTATAACTCCTGCAGCTCCTGGTCAACATTCCCATCTGTGTGTGCCCAGGGTATGCTCTGTATAACTCCTGTAGCTCCTGGTTAACATTCCCATCTGTGTGTGGCCAGGTTGTGCTCTGTATAACTCCTGCAGCTCCTGGTCAATATTCCCATTTCTGTATGCCAGGGTGTGCTCTGTATAATCCCTGCAGCTCCTGGTCAACATTCCCATCTCTGTGTGGCCAGGGTGTGCTCTGTATAACCCCTGCAGCTCCTGGTCAACATTCCCATCTCTGTGTGGCCAGGGTGTGCTCTGTATAACCCCTGCAGCTCATGGTCCACATTCCCATCTGTGTGTGTGTCCACAGTGTGCTCTGTATAACCCCAGCAGCTCCTGGTCAACGCTCCCATCTGTGTGTGGACAGCGTGCGCACTGTATAACCCCTGCAGCTCCTGGTCAACATTCCCAACTCTGTGTGTGTCCAGGGTGTGCTCTGTATAACCCCTGCAGCTCCTGGTCAACATTCCCATCTGTGTGTGGCCAGGGTGTGCTCTGTATAACCCCTGCAGTCCTGGTCAACATTCCCATCTCTGTGTGGCCAGGATGTGCTCTGTATAACCCCAGCAGCACCTGGTCAACATTTCCATCTCTGTGTGGCCAGAGCGTGCTCTGTATAACCCCAGCAGCTCCTGGTCAACATTCCCATCTCTGTGTGGCCAGGGTGTGCTCTCTATAACCCCTGCAGCTCCTGGTCAACATTCCCATCTCTGTGTGGCCAGGGTGTGCTCTGTATAACTCCTGCAGCTCCTGGTCAACATTCCCATCTCTGTGTGGCCAGGGTGTGCTCTGTATAACCCCTGCAGCTCCTGGTCAACATTCCCATCTGTGTGTGGCCAGGTTGTGCTCTGTATAACTCCTGCAGCTCCTGGTCAATATTCCCATTTCTGTGTGCCAGGGTGTGCTCTGTATAATACCTGCAGCTCCTGGTCAACATTCCCATCTGTGTGTGGCCAGGGTGTGCTCTGTATAGCTCCTGCAGCTCCTGGTCAACATTCCCATCTGTGTGTGCCCAGGGTGTGCTCTGTATAACCCCTGCAGCTCCTGGTCAACATTCGCATCTCTGTGTGCCCAGGGTGTGCTCTGTATAACCCCTGCAGCTCCTGGTCAACATTCCCATCTCTGTGTGGCCAGGATGTGCTCTGTATAACCCCAGCAGCACCTGGTCAACATTTCCATCTCTGTGTGGACAGAGTGTGCTCTGTATAACCCCAGCAGCTCCTGGTCAACATTCCAGTCTCTGTGTGGCCAGGATGTGCTCTGTATAACCCCTGCAGCTCCTGGTCAACATTCCCATCTCTGTGTGGCCAGGGCGTGCTCTGTATAACCCCTGCAGCTCCTGGTAAACATTCCCATCTCTGTGTGGCCAGGGTGTGGCTGTATAACTCCTGCAGCTCCTGGCCAACATTCCCATCTCTGTGGGGCCAGGGTGTGGCTGTATAACTCCTGCAGCTCCTGGCCAACATTCCCATCTCTGTGTGGCCAGTGTGTGCTCTGTATAACCCCTGCAGCTCCTGGTCAACATTCCCATCTCTGTGTGGCCAGGATGTGCTCTGTATAACCCCTGCAGGTCCTGGTCAACATTCCCTTCTCTGTGTGGCCAGGGTGTGCTCTGTATAACCCCTGTTCCTGGTCAACATTCCCACCTCTGTGTGTGGCCAGGGTGTGCTCTGTATAACCCCTGCAGCTCCTGGTCAGCATTCCCACCTCTGTGTGGTCAGGGTGTTCTCTGTATAACCCCTGCAACTCCTGGTCAACATTCCCATCTGTGTGGCCAGGGTGTGCTCTGTTAACCCCTGCTACTGGTCAACATTCCCATCACTGTGTGATCAGGGTGTGCTCTGTCTAACGCCAGCAGCTCCTGGTCAACATTCCCATCTGTATGTGGCCAGGGTGTGCTCTGTATAACCCCTGCAGCTCCTGGTCAACATTCCCATCTCTGTGTGGCCAGTGTGGGATCTGTATAACCCCTGCAACTCCTGGTCAACATTCCCATCTGTGTGGTTAGGATGTTCTCTGTATAACCCCTGCAACTCCTGGTCAACATTCCCATCTGTGTGGCCAGGGTCGCTCTGTATACCCCTGCTCCTGGTCAACATTCCCATCACTGTGTGGCCAGGGTGTGCTCTGTCTCACCCAAGCAGCTCCTGGTCAACATTCCCATCTGTGTGTGGCCAGGGTGTGCTCTGTATACCCCTGCTCCTGGTCAACATTCCCCATCACTGTGTGGTCAGCATGTGCTCTGTATAACACCTGCAACTCCTGGTCTACATTCCCATCACTGTGTGGTCAGGATGTTCTCTGTATAACCCCTGCATCTCCTGGTCAAGATTCCCATCTCTGTGTGGCCACGATGTGCTCTGTCTAACCCCTGCAGCTCCTGGTCAACATTCCCATCTCCGTATGGCCAGGATGTGCTCCGTATAATTCCTGCTCCTGGTCAACATTCCCACCTCTGTGTGGTCAGGTTGTTCTCTGTATAACCCCTGCAACTCCTGGTCAACATTCCCATCTGTGTGGCCAGGGTGTGCTCTGTTAACCCCTGCTCCTAGTCAACATTCCCATCACTGTGTGATCAGTGTGTGCTCTGTCTAACCCCAGCAGCTCCTGGTCAACATTTCCATCTCTGTGTGTGCTCAGGGGGTGCTCTGTATAACTCCTGCAGCTCCTGGTCAACCTTCCCATCTCTGTGTGGCCAGGGTGTGCTCTGTATAACCCCTTCAGCTCCTGGTTAACATTCCCATCTCTGTGTGTTGCCACGATGTGCTCTGTATAACTCCTGCAGCTCCTGGTCAACATTCCCATATCTGTGTGGCCAGGGTGTGCTCTGTATAACCCCTGCAGCTCCTGGTCAATATTCTCAGCTTTGTGTTCCCAGGGTATGCTCTGTATAACTCATGCAGCTCCTGGTCAACATTCCCATCTCTGTGTGGCCAGGTTGTGCTCTGTATAACTCCTGCAGCTCCTGGTCAACATTCCCATTTCTGTGTGTGGGCAGGGTGTGCTCTGTATAACCCCTGCAGCTCCTGGTCAACATTCCCATCTCTGTGTGGCCAGAGTGTGCTCTGTATAACTCCTGCAGCTCCTGGTCAACATTCCCATCTCTGTGTGGCCAAGGTGTGCTCTGTATAACCCCTGCAGCTCCTGGTCAACATTCCCATCTCTGTGTGGCCAGGGTGTGCTCTGTATAACTCCTGCAGCTACTGGTCAACATTCCCATCTCTGTGTGGCCAGGGTGTGCTCTGTATAACCCCTTCAGCTCCTGGTCAACATTCCCATCTGTGTGTGGCCAGGTTGTGCTCTGTATAACTCCTGCAGCTCCTGGTCAATATTCCCATTTCTGTATGCCAGGGTGTGCTCTGTATAATACCTGCAGCTCCTGGTCAACATTCCCATCTGTGTGTGGCCAGGGTGTGCTCTGTATAACTCCTGCAGCTCCTGGTCAACATTCCCATCTGTGTGTGCCCAGGGTATGCTCTGTATAACTCCTGTAGCTCCTGGTTAACATTCCCATCTGTGTGTGGCCAGGTTGTGCTCTGTATAACTCCTGCAGCTCCTGGTCAATATTCCCATTTCTGTATGCCAGGGTGTGCTCTGTATAATCCCTGCAGCTCCTGGTCAACATTCCCATCTCTGTGTGGCCAGGGTGTGCTCTGTATAACCCCTGCAGCTCCTGGTCAACATTCCCATCTCTGTGTGGCCAGGGTGTGCTCTGTATAACCCCTGCAGCTCATGGTCCACATTCCCATCTGTGTGTGTGTCCACAGTGTGCTCTGTATAACCCCAGCAGCTCCTGGTCAACGCTCCCATCTGTGTGTGGACAGCGTGCGCACTGTATAACCCCTGCAGCTCCTGGTCAACATTCCCAACTCTGTGTGTGTCCAGGGTGTGCTCTGTATAACCCCTGCAGCTCCTGGTCAACATTCCCATCTGTGTGTGGCCAGGGTGTGCTCTGTATAACCCCTGCAGTCCTGGTCAACATTCCCATCTCTGTGTGGCCAGGATGTGCTCTGTATAACCCCAGCAGCACCTGGTCAACATTTCCATCTCTGTGTGGCCAGAGCGTGCTCTGTATAACCCCAGCAGCTCCTGGTCAACATTCCCATCTCTGTGTGGCCAGGGTGTGCTCTCTATAACCCCTGCAGCTCCTGGTCAACATTCCCATCTCTGTGTGGCCAGGATGTGCTCTGTATAACCCCAGCAGCACCTGGTCAACATTTCCATCTCTGTGTGGCCAGAGTGTGCTCTGTATAACCCCAGCAGCTCCTGGTCAACATTCCCATCTCTGTGTGGCCAGGGTGTGCTCTGTATAACCCCTGCAGCTCCTGGTCAACATTCCCATCTCTGTGTGTCCAGGGTGTGCTCTGTATACCCCTGCAGCTCCTGGTCAACATTCCCATCTCTGTGTGGCCAGGATGTGCTCTGTATAACCCCTGCAGCTCCTGGTCAACATTCCCATCTCTGTGTGGCCAGGATGTGCTCTGTATAACCCCTGCAGCTCCTGGTCAACATTCCCATCTCTGTGTGTGGCCAGGGTGTGCTCTGTATAACCCCTGCAACTCCTGGTCAACATTCCCATCTCTGTGTGGCCAGGGTGTGCTCTGTATACCCCCTGCAGCTCCTGGTCAACATTCCCATCTCTGTGTGTCCAGGGTGTGCTCTGTGTACCCCTGCAGCTCCTGGTCAACATTCCCATCTCTGTGTGGCCAGGATGTGCTCTGTATAACCCCTGCAGCTCCTGGTCAACATTCCCATCTCTGTGTGGCCAGGATGTGCTCTGTATAACCCCTGCAGCTCCTGGTCAACATTCCCATCTCTGTGTGACCAGGGTGTGCTCTGTATAACCCCTGCAGCTCCTGGTCAACATTCCCATCTCTGTGTGGCCAGGATGTGCTCTGTATAACCCCAGCAGCACCTGGTCAACATTTCCATCTCTGTGTGGCCAGAGTGTGCTCTGTATAACCCCAGCAGCTCCTGGTCAACATTCCCATCTCTGTGTGGCCAGGATGTTCTCTGTCTAACCCCTGCATCTCCTGGTCAACATTCCCATCTCTGTGTGGGCAGGATGTGCTCTGTATAACCCCTGCAGCTCCTGGTCAACATTCCCATCTATGTGTGGCCAGGGTGTGCTCTGTATACCCCCTGCAGCTCCTGGTCAACATTCCCATCTCTGTGTGGCCAGGGTGTGCTCTGTATAACCCCTGCAACTCCTGGTCAACATTCCCATCTCTGTGTGGCCAAGGTGTGCTCTGTATAACCCCTGCAGCTCCTGGTCAACATTCCAATCTCTGTGTGGCCAGGGTGTGCTCTGTATAACTCCTGCAGCTCCTCGTCAACATTCCCATCTCTGTGTGGCCAGGGTGTGCTCTGTATAACACCTGCAGTTCCTGGTCAACATTCCCATCTCTGTGTGGCCAGGGTGTGCTCTGTATAACACCTGCAGCTCCTGGTCAACATTCCCAACTCTGTGTGGCCAGGGTGTGCTCTGTATAACCCCTGCAGCTCCTGCTCTACATTCCCATCTCTGTGTGGCCAGTGTGTGCACTGTATAACTCCTGCAGCTCCTGGTCAACATTCCCATCTCTGTGTGGCCAGGTTGTGCTCTGTATACCCCCTGCAGCTCCTCGTCAACATTCCCATCTCTGTGTGGCCAGGGTGTGCTCTGTATAACTCCTGCAGCTCCTGGTCAACATTCCCATCTCTGTGTGGCCAGTGTGTGCACTGTATAACACCTGCAGCTCCTGGTCAACATTCTCATCTCTGTGTGGCCAGGGTGTGCTCTGTATAACTCCTGCAGCTCCTGGTCAACATTCCCATCTCTGTGTGGCCAGTGTGTGCACTGTATAACACCTGCAGCTCCTGGTCAACATTCTCATCTCTGTGTGGCCAGGGTGTGTTCTGTATAACCCCTGCAGCTCCTGGTCAACATTCCCATCTCTGTGTGGCCAGGGTGTGTTCTGTATAACCCCTGCAGCTCCTGGTCAACATTCCCATCTCTGTGTGGCCAGTGTGTGCACTGTATAACACCTGCAGCTCCTGGTCAACATTCTCATCTCTGTGTGGCCAGGGTGTGTTCTGTATAACCCCTGCAGCTCCTGGTCAACATTCCCATCTCTGTGTGACCAGGGTGTGCTCTGTATAACCCCTTCAGCTCCTGGTTAACATTCCCATCTCTGTGTGTTGCCACGATGTGCTCTGTATAACTCCTGCAGCTCCTGGTCAACATTCCCATCTCCGTATGGCCAGGATGTGCTCTGTATAACCCCTGCAGCTCCTGGTCAACATTCTCAGCTTTGTGTTCCCAGGGTGTGCTCTGCATAACTCATGCAGCTCCTGGTCAACATTCCCATCTCTGTGTGGCCAGGTTGTGCTCTGTATAACTCCTGCAGCTCCTGGTCAACATTCCCATTTCTGTGTGTGGGCAGGGTGTGCTCTGTATAACCCCTGCAGCTCCTGGTCAACATTCCCATCTCTGTGTGGCCAGAGTGTGCTCTGTATAACTCCTGCAGCTCCTGGTCAACATTCCCATCTCTGTGTGGCCAAGGTGTGCTCTGTATAACCCCTGCAGCTCCTGGTCAACATTCCCATCTCTGTGTGGCCAGGGTGTGCTCTGTATAACTCCTGCAGCTCCTGGTCAACATTCCCATCTCTGTGTGGCCAGGGTGTGCTCTGTATAACCACTGCAGCTCCTGGTCAACATTCCCATCTGTGTGTGGCCAGGTTGTGCTCTGTATAACTCCTGCAGCTCCTGGTCAATATTCCCATTTCTGTGTGCCAGGGAGTGCTCTGTATAATACCTGCAGCTCCTGGTCAACATTCCCATCTGTGTGTGGCCAGGGTATGCTCTGTATAACTCCTGCAGCTCCTGGTCAATATTCCCATTTCTGTGTGCCAGGGTGTGCTCTGTATAATCCCTGCAGCTCCTGGTCAACATTCCCATCTGTGTGTGGCCAGGGTGTGCTCTGTATAACCCCTGCAATTCCTGGTCAACATTCCCATCTCTGTGTGGCCAGGGTGTGCTCTGTATACCCCCTGCAGCTCCTGGTCAACATTCCCATCGCTGTGTGTCCAGGGTGTGCTCTGTATACCCCTGCAGCTCCTGGTCAACATTCCCATCTCTGTGTGGCCAGGGTGTGCTCTGTATACCCCCTGCAGCTCCTCGTCAACATTCCCATCTCTGTGTGGCCAGGGTGTGCTCTGTATAACTCCTGCAGCTCCTGGTCAACATTCCCATCTCTGTGTGGCCAGTGTGTGCTCTGTATAACTCCTGCAGCTCCTCGTCAACATTCCCATCTCTGTGTGGCCAGGGTGTGCTCTGTATAACTCCTGCAGCTCCTCGTCAACATTCCCATCTCTGTGTGGCCAGGGTGTGCTCTGTATAACACCTGCAGCTCCTGGTCAACATTTCCATCTCTGTGTGGCCAGGGTGTGCTCTGTATATCCCCTGCAGCTCCTGGTCAACATTCCAATCTCTGTGTGGCCAGGGTGTGCTCTGGAAAACTCCTGCAGCTCCTCGTCAACATTCCCATCTGTGTGTGGCCAGGGTGTGCTCTGTATAACACCTGCAGCTCCTGGTCAACATTCCCATCTCTGTGTGGCCAGGGTGTGCTCTGTATAACACCTGCAGCTCCTGGTCAACATTCCCATCTCTGTGTGGCCAGGGTGTGCTCTGTATAACCCCTGCAGCTCCTGCTCTACATTCCATTCTCTGTGTGGCCAGTGTGTGCACTGTATAACTCCTGCAGCTCCTGGTCAACATTCCCATCTCTGTGTGGCCAGGGTGTGCTCTGTATAACTCCTGCAGCTCCTGGTCAACATTCCCATCTCTGTGTGGCCAGTGTGTGCACTGTATAACACCTGCAGCTCCTGGTCAACATTCTCATCTCTGTGTGGCCAGGGTGTGCTCTGTATAACTCCTGCAGCTCCTGGTCAACATTCCCATCTCTGTGTGGCCAGTGTGTGCACTGTATAACACCTGCAGCTCCTGGTCAACATTCTCATCTCTGTGTGGCCAGGGTGTGTTCTGTATAACCCCTGCAGCTCCTGGTGAACATTCCCATCTCTGTGTGACCAGGGTGTGCTCAGTATAACTCCTGCAGCACCTGGTCGACATTCCCATGTCTGTATGTCGAGGGTGTGCTCTGTTTTCCCCCAGCAGCTCCTGGTCAACATTCCCATATCTGTGTGGCCAGGGTGTGCTCTGTATAACCCCAGCAGCTCCTGGTCAACATTTCCATCTCTGTGTGTGCTCAGGGGGTGCTCTGTATAACTCCGGCAGCTCCTGGTCAACCTTCCCATCTCTCTGTGGCCAGGGTGTGCTCTGTATAACCCCTTCAGCTCCTGGTTAACATTCCCATCTCTGTGTGTTGCCACGATGTGCTCTGTATAACTCCTGCAGCTCCTGGTCAACATTCCCATCTCTGTGTGGCCAGGGTGTGCTCTGTATAACCCCTGCAGCTCCTGGTCAACATTCTCAGCTTTGTGTTCCCAGGGTATGCTCTGTATAACTCATGCAGCTCCTGGTCAACATTCCCATCTCTGTGTGGCCAGGTTGTGCTCTGTATAACTCCTGCAGCTCCTGGTCAACATTCCCATTTCTGTGTGTGGGCAGGGTGTGCTCTGTATAACCCCTGCAGCTCCTGGTCAACATTCCCATCTCTGTGTGGCCAGAGTGTGCTCTGTATAACTCCTGCAGCTCCTGGTCAACATTCCCATCTCTGTGTGGCCAAGGTGTGCTCTGTATAACCCCTGCAGCTCCTGGTCAACATTCCCATCTCTGTGTGGCCAGGGTGTGCTCTGTATAACTCCTGCAGCTCCTGGTCAACATTCCCATCTCTGTGTGGCCAGGGTGTGCTCTGTATAACCCCTGCAGCTCCTGGTCAACATTCCCATCTGTGTGTGGCCAGGTTGTGCTCTGTATAACTCCTGCAGCTCCTGGTCAATATTCCCATTTCTGTGTGCCAGGGTGTGCTCTGTATAATACCTGCAGCTCTTGGTCAACATTCCCATCTGTGTGTGGCCAGGGTGTGCTCTGTATAACTCCTGCAGCTCCTGGTCAACATTCCCATCTGTGTGTGCCCAGGGTATGATCTGTATAACTCCTGCAGCTCCTGGTTAACATTCCCATCTGTGTGTGGCCAGGTTGTGCTCTGTATAACTCCTGCAGCTCCTGGTCAATATTCCCATTTCTGTGTGCCAGGGTGTGCTCTGTATAATCCCTGCAGCTCCTGGTCAACATTCCCATCTGTGTGTGGCCAGGGTGTGCTCTGTATAACCCCTGCAGCTCCTGGTCAACATTCCCATCTCTGTGTGGCCAGGGTGTGCTCTGTATAACCCCTGCAGCTCCTGGTCAACATTCCCATCTGTGTGTGTGTCCACAGTGTGCTCTGTATAACCCCAGCAGCTCCTGGTCAACGCTCCCATCTGTGTGTGGACAGCGTGCGCACTGTATAACCCCTGCAGCTCCTGGTCAACATTCCCAACTCAGTGTATGTCCAGGGTGTGCTCTGTATAACCCCTGCAGCTCCTGGTCAACATTCCCATCTCTGATTGGCCAGGGTGTGCTCTGTATAACCCCTGCAGCTCCTGGTCAACATTCCCATCTCCGTGTGGCCAGGATATGCTCTGTATAACCCCAGCAGCTCCTGGTCAACATTCCCATCTCTGTGTGGCCAGGGTGTGCTCAGTATAACCCCTGCAACTCCTGGTCAACATTCCCATCTCTGTGTGGTCAGGGTGTGCTCTGTATAACTACTGCAGCTCCTGGTCAACATTCCCATCTCTGTGTGTGTCCAGGGTGTGCTCTGTATAACTCCTGCAGCTCCTGGTCAACATTCCCATCTCTGTGTGGTCAGGGTGTGCTCTGTATAATCCCAGCAGCACCTGGTCAACATTTCCATCTCTGTGTGGCCAGAGTGTGCTCTGTATAACCCCAGCAGCTCCTGGTCAACATTCCCATCTCTGTGTGGCCAGGATGTGCTCTGTCTAACCCCTGCATCTCCTGGTCAACATTCCCATCTCTGTGTGGCCAGGATGTGCTCTGTCTAACCCCTGCATCTCCTGGTCAACATTCCCATCTCTGTGTGTGGCCAGGGTGTGCTCTGTATACCCCCTGCAGCTCCTGGTCAACATTCCCATCTCTGTGTGGCCAGGATGTGCTCTGTCTAACCCCTGCATCTCCTGGTCAACATTCCCATCTCTGTGTGTGGCCAGGGTGTGCTCTGTATAACTCCTGCAGCTCCTGGTCAACATTCTCAGCTTTGTGTTCCCAGGGTATGCTCTGTATAACTCATGCAGCTCCTGGTCAACATTCCCATCTCTGTGTGGCCAGGTTGTGCTCTGTATAACTCCTGCAGCTCCTGGTCAACATTCCCATTTCTGTGTGTGGGCAGGGTGTGCTCTGTATAACCCCTGCAGCTCCTGGTCAACATTCCCATCTCTGTGTGGCCAGAGTGTGCTCTGTATAACTCCTGCAGCTCCTGGTCAACATTCCCATCACTGTGTGGCCAAGGTGTGCTCTGTATAACCCCTGCAGCTCCTGGTCAACATTCCCATCTCTGTGTGGCCAGGGTGTGCTCTGTATAACTCCTGCAGCTCCTGGTCAACATTCCCATCTCTGTGTGGCCAGGGTGTGCTCTGTATAACCCCTGCAGTTCCTGGTCAACATTCCCATCTGTGTGTGGCCAGGTTGTGCTCTGTATAACTCCTGCAGCTCCTGGTCAATATTCCCATTTCTGTGTGCCAGGGTGTGCTCTGTATAACTCCTGCAGCTCCTGGTCAACATTCCCATCTGTGTGTGCCCAGGGTATGATCTGTATAACTCCTGCAGCTCCTGGTTAACATTCCCATCTGTGTGTGGCCAGGTTGTGCTCTGTATAACTCCTGCAGCTCCTGGTCAATATTCCCATTTCTGTGTGCCAGGGTGTGCTCTGTATAATCCCTGCAGCTCCTGGTCAACATTCCCATCTGTGTGTGGCGAGAGTGTGCTCTGTATAACCCCTGCAGCTCCTGGTCAACATTCCCATCTCTGTGTGGCCAGGGTGTGCTCTGTATAAACCCTGCAGCTCCTGGTCCACATTCCCATCTGTGTGTGTGTCCACAGTGTGCTCTGTATAACCCCAGCAGTTCCTGGTCAACATTCCCATCTCTGTGTGGCCAGGGTGTGCTCTGTATAAACCCTGCAGCTCCTGGTCAACATTTCCATCTCTGTGTGGCCAGAGTGTGCTCTGTATAACCCCAGCAGCTCCTGGTCAACATTCCCATCTCTGTGTGGCCAGGATGTGCTCTGTCTAACCCCTGCATCTCCTGGTCAACATTCCCATCTCTGTGTGGCCAGGATGTGCTCTGTCTAACCCCTGCATCTCCTGGTCAACATTCCCATCTCTGTGTGTGGCCAGGGTGTGCTCTGTATACCCCCTGCAGCTCCTGGTCAACATTCCCATCTCTGTGTGGCCAGGATGTGCTCTGTCTAACCCCTGCATCTCCTGGTCAACATTCCCATCTCTGTGTTTGGCCAGGGTGTGCTCTGTATAACTCCTGCAGCTCCTGGTCAACATTCCCATCTCTATGTGGCCAGGGTGTGCTCTGTGTAACCCCAGCAGCTCCTGGTCAACATTCCCATCTCTGTGTGGCCAGGGTGTGCTCTGTATAACCCCTGCAGCTCCTGGTCAACATTCCAATCTATGTGTGGCCAGGGTGTGCTCTGTATAACCCCTGCAGCTCCTGGTCGACATTCCCATCTCTGTGTGGCCAGGATGTGCTCTGTATAACCCCTGCAGCTCCTGGTCAACATTCCCATCTCTGTGTGACCAGGGTGTGCTCTGTATACCCCCTGCAGCTCCTGGTCAACATTCCCATCTCTGTGTGGCCAGGGTGTGCTCTGTATAACCCCTGCAGCTCCTGGTCAACATTCCCATCTCTTTGTGGCCAGGGTGTGCTCTGTATACCCCCTGCAGCTCCTGGTCAACATTCCCATCTCTGTGTGGCCAGGGTGTGCTCTGTATAACCCCTGCAGCTCCCGGTCAACATTCCCATCTCTTTGTGGCCAGGGTGTGCTCTGTATAACCCCTGCAGCTCCTGGTCAACATTCCCATCTCTGTGTGTCCAGGGTGTGCTCTGTATACCCCTGCAGCTCCTGGTCAACATTCCTATCTCTGTGTGGCCAGGATGTGCTCTGTATAACCCCTGCAGCTCCTGGTCAACATTCCCATCTCTGTGTGGCCAGGGTGTGCTCTGTATAACTCCTGCAGCTCCTGGTCAACATTCCCATCTCTGTGTGGCCAGGGTGTGCTCTGTATACCCCCTGCAGCTCCTCGTCAACATTCCCATCTCTGTGTGGCCAGGGTGTGCTCTGTATAACTCCTGCAGCTCCTGGTCAACATTCCCATCTCTGTGTGGCCAGTGGGTGCTCTGTATAACTCCTGCAGCTCCTCGTCAACATTCCCATCTCTGTGTGGCCAGGGTGTGCTCTGTATAACTCCTGCAGCTCCTCGTCAACATTCCCATCTCTGTGTGGCCAGGGTGTGCTCTGTATATCCCCTGCAGCTCCTGGTCAACATTCCAATCTCTGTGTGGCCAGGGTGTGCTCTGTATAACTCCTGCAGCTCCTCGTCAACATTCCCATCTCTGTGTGGCCAGGGTGTGCTCTGTATAACACCTGCAGCTCCTGGTCAACATTCTCATCTCTGTGTGGCCAGGGTGTGCTCTGTATAACTCCTGAACCTCCTGGTCAACATTCCCATCTCTGTGTGGCCAGGGTGTGCTCTGTATATCCCCTGCAGCTCCTCGTCAACATTCCCATCTCTGTGTGGCCAGGGTGTGCTCTGTATAACTCCTGCAGCTCCTGGTCAACATTCCCATCTCTGTGTGGCCAGTGTGTGCTCTGTATAACTCCTGCAGCTCCTCGTCAACATTCCCATCTCTGTGTGGCCAGGATGTGCTCTGTATAACTCCTGCAGCTCCTGGTCAACATTCCCATCTCTGTGTGGCCAGGGTGTGCTCTGTATATCCCCTGCAGCTCCTGGTCAACATTCCAATCTCTGTGTGGCCAGGGTGTGCTCTGTATAACTCCTGCAGCTCCTCGTCAACATTCCCATCTCTGTGTGGCCAGGGTGTGCTCTGTATAACACCTGCAGCTCCTGGTCAACATTCTCATCTCTGTGTGGCCAGGGTGTGCCCTGTATAACCCCTGCAGCTCCTGCTCTACATTCCCATCTCTGTGTGGCCAGTGTGTGCACTGTATAACTCCTGCAGCTCCTGGTCAACATTCCCATCTCTGTGTGGCCAGGGTGTGCTCTGTATACCCCTGCAGCTCCTCGTCAACATTCCCATCTCTGTGTGGCCAGGGTGTGCTCTGTATAACTCCTGCAGCTCCTGGTCAACATTCCCATCTCTGTGTGGCCAGTGTGTGCACTGTATAACACCTGCAGCTCCTGGTCAACATTCTCATCTCTTTGTGGACAGGGTGTGCTCTGTATAACTCCTGCAGCTCCTGGTCAACATTCCCATCTCTGTGTGGCCAGTGTGTGTACTGTATAACACCTGCAGATCCTGGTCAACATTCTCATCTCTGTGTGGCCAGGGTATGCTCTGTATATCCCCTGCAGCTCCTGCTCTACATTCCCATCTCTGTGTAGCCAGGGTGTGCTCTGTATAACACCTGCAGCTCCTGGTCAACATTCCCATCTCTGTGTGGCCAGGGTGTGCTCTGTATATCCCCTGCAGCTCCTGGTCAACATTCCAATCTCTGTGTGGCCAGGGTGTGCTCTGTATAACTCCTGCAGCTCCTGGTCAACATTCCCATCTCTGTGAGGCCAGGGTGTGCTCTGTATACCCCCTGCAGCTCCTGCTCTACATTCCCATCCCTGTGTGGCCAGTGTGTGCACTGTATAACTCCTGCAGCTCCTGGTCAACATTCCCATCTCTGTGTGGCCAGGGTGTGCTCTGTATACCCCCTGCAGCTCCTCGTCAACATTCCCATCTCTGTGTGGCCAGGGTGTGCTCTGTATAACTCCTGCAACTCCTGGTCAACATTCCCATCTCTGTGTGGCCAGTGTGTGCACTGTATAACACCTGCAGCTCCTGGTCAACATTCCCATCTATGTGTGGCCAGGGTGTGCTCTGTATAACCCCTGCAGCTCCTGGTCGACATTCCCATCTCTGTGTGGCCAGGATGTGCTCTGTATAACCCCTGCAGCTCCTGGTCAACATTCCCATCTCTGTGTGACCAGGGTGTGCTCTGTATAACCCCTGCAGCTCCTGGTCAACATTCCCATCTCTGTGTGGCCAGGATGTGCTCTGTATAACCCCAGCAGCACCTGGTCAACATTTCCATCTCTGTGTGGCCAGAGTGTGCTCTGTATAACTCCTGCAGCTCCTGGTCAACATTCCCATCTCTGTGTGGCCAGGGTGTGCTCTGTATACCCCCTGCAGCTCCTGGTCATCATTCCCATCTCTGTGTAGCCAGGGTGTGCTCTGTATAACACCTGCAGCTCCTGGTCAACATTCTCATCTCTGTGTGGCCAGGGTGTGCTCTGTATAACTCCTGCAGCTCCTGGTCAACATTCCCATCTCTGTGTGCCCAGTGTGTGCACTGTATAACACCTGCAGCTCCTGGTCAACATTCTCATCTCTGTGTGGCCAGGGTGTGTTCTGTATAACCCCTGCAGCTCCTGGTCAACATTCCCATCTCTGTGTGACCAGGGTGTGCTCAGTATAACTCCTGCAGCTCCTGGTCGACATTCCCATGTCTGTATGTCGAGGGTGTGCTCTGTTTTCCCCCAGCAGCTCCTGGTCAACGTTCCCATATCTGTGTGTAGTCAGGGTGTGCACTGTATAACCCCTGGAGCTCCTGGTTAACATTCCCATCTCTGTGTGTGGCCAGGATGTGCTCTGTATAACTCCTGCAGCTCCTGGTCAACATTCCCATCTCTGTGTGGCCAGGGTGTGCTCTGTATAACCCCTGCAGCTCCTGGTCAACATTCCCATCTCTGTATGGCCAGGGTGTGCTCTGTATAACCGCTGCAGCTCCTGGTCAACATTCCCATCTCTGTGTGGCCAGGGTGCGCTCTGTTTTACCCCTGCAGCTCCTGGTCAATATTCCCATTTCTGTGTGCCATGGTGTGCTCTGTTTAATCCCTGCAGCTCCTGGTCAACATTCCCATCAGTGTGTGGCCAGGGTGTGCTTGTATCACCCCTGCAGCTCCTGGTCCACATTGCCATATGTGTGTGTGTCCAGGGTGTGCTCTGTATAACCCCTGCAGCTCCTGGTCAACATTCCCATCTCTGTGTGGCCAGGATGTGCTCTGTATATCCCCTTCAGCTCCTGGTCAACATTCCCATCTGTGTGTGTGTCCAGGGTGTGCTCTGTATAACTCCTGCAGCTCCTGGTCAACATTCCCATCTCTGTGTGGTCAGGGTGTGCTCTGTATAATCCCAGCAGCAGCTGGTCAACATTTCCATCTCTGTGTGGCCAGAGTGTGCTCTGTATAACCCCAGCAGCTCCTGGTCAACATTTCCATCTCTGTGTGGCCAGGATGTGCTCTGTCTAACCCCTGCATCTCCTGGTCAACATTCCCATCTCTGTGTGGCCAGGATGTGCTCTGTCTAACCCCTGCATCTCCTGGTCAACATTCCCATCTCTGTGTGTGGCCAGGGTGTGCTCTGTATACCCCCTGCAGCTCCTGGTCAACATTCCCATCTCTTTGTGGCCAGGATGTGCTCTGTCTAACCCCTGCATCTCCTGGTCAACATTCCCATCTCTGTGTGTGGCCAGGTTGTGCTCTGTGTAACCCCAGCAGCTCCTGGTCAACATTCCCATCTCTGTGTGGCCAGGGTGTGCTCTGTATAACCCCTGCAGCTCCTGGTCAACATTCCCATCTATGTGTGGCCAGGGTGTGCTCTGTATAACCCCTGCAGCTCCTGGTCGACATTCCCATCTCTGTGTGGCCAGGATGTGCTCTGTATAACCCCTGCAGCTCCTGGTCAACATTCCCATCTGTGTGTGACCAGGATGTGCTCTGTATAACCCCAGCAGCACCTGGTCAACATTCCCATCTCTGTGTGGCCAGAGTGTGCTCTGTATAACTCCTGCAGCTCCTGGTCAACATTCCCATCTCTGTGTGGCCAGGATGTGCTCTGTATAACCCCTGCAGCTCCTCGTCAACATTCCCATCTATGTGTGGCCAGGGTGTGCTCTGTATACCCCCTGCATCTCCTGGTCAACATTCCCATCTCTGTGTGGCCAGGGTGTGCTCTGTATAACCCCTGCAACTCCTGGTCAACATTCCCATCTCTTTGTGGCCAGGGTGTGCTCTGTATACCCCCTGCAGCTCCTCGTCAACATTCCCATCTCTGTGTGGCCAGGGTGTGCTCTGTATAACTCCTGCAGCTCCTGGTCAACATTCCCATCTCTGTGTGGCCAGTGTGTGCTCTGTATAACTCCTGCAGCTCCTCGTCAACATTCCCATCTCTGTGTGGCCAGGGTGTGCTCTGTATAACTCCTGCAGCTCCTCGTCAACATTCCCATCTCTGTGTGGCCAGGGTGTGCTCTGTATAACACGTGCAGCTCCTGGTCAACATTCCCATCTCTGTGTGGCCAGGGTGTGCTCTGTATATCCCCTGCAGCTCCTGGTCAACATTCCAATCTCTGTGTGGCCAGGGTGTGCTCTGTATACTCCTGCAGCTCCTGCTCTACATTCCCATCTCTGTGTGGCCAGTGTGTGCACTGTATAACTCCTGCAGCTCCTGGTCAACATTCCCATCTCTGTGTGGCCAGGGTGTGCTCTGTATACCCCCTGCAGCTCCTCGTCAACATTCCCATCTCTGTGTGGCCAGGGTGTGCTCTGTATAACTCCTGCAACTCCTGGTCAACATTCCCATCTCTGTGTGGCCAGTGTGTGCACTTTATAACACCTGCAGCTCCTGGTCAACATTCTCATCTCTGTGTGGCCAGGGTGTGCTCTGTATAATTCCTGCAGCTCCTGGTCGACATTCCCATGTCTGTGTGTCGAGGGTGTGCTCTGTTTTCCCCCAGCAGCTCCTGGTCAACATTCCCATATCTGTGTGGCCAGGGTGTGCTCTGTATAACCCTAGCAGCTCCTGGTCAACATTCCCATCTCAGTGTATCCAGGGTGTGCTCTGTTTTACCCCAGCAGCTCCTGGTCAACATTCCCATCTCTGTGTGGCCAGGGTGTGCTCTGTATAACTCCTGCAGCTCCTGGTCAACATTCCCATCTCTGTGAGGCCAGTGTGTGCACTGTATAACACCTGCAGCTCCTGGTCAACATTCTCATCTCTGTGTGGCCAGGGTGTGCTCTGTATAACTCCTGCAGCTCCTGGTCAACATTCCCAACTCTCTGTGGCCAGGATGTGCACTGTATAACCCCAGCAGCTCCTGGTCAACATTCCCATCTCTGTGTGTGGCCAGGATGTGCTCTGTATAACCCCTGCAACTCCTGGTCAACATTCCCATCTCTGTGTGGCCAGGGTGTGCTCTGTATACCCCCTGCAGCTCCTGGTCAACATTCCCATCTCTGTGTGTCCAGGGTGTGCTCTGTATACCCCTGCAGCTCCTGGTCAACATTCCCATCTCTGTGTGGCCAGGATGTGCTCTGTATAACCCCTGCAGCTCCTGGTCAACACTCCCATCTCTGTGTAGCCAGGGTGTGCTCTGTATAACACCTGCAGCTCCTGGTCAACATTCTCATCTCTGTGTGGCCAGGGTGTGCTCTGTATAACTCCTGCAGCTCCTGGTCAACATTCCCATCTCTGTGTGGCCAGTGTGTGCACTGTATAACACCTGCAGCTCCTGGTCAACATTCCCATCTCTGTGTGGCCAGGGTGTGCTCTGTATGACTCCTGCAGCTCCTGGTCAACATTCCCATCTCTGTGTGGTCAGGGTGTGCTCTGTATAATCCCAACAGCACCTGGTCATCATTTCCATCTCTGTGTGGCCAGAGTGTGCTCTGTATTACCCCAGCAGCTCCTGGTCAACATTCCCATCTCTGTGTGGCCAGGATGTGCTGTGTCTAACCCCTGCATCTCCTGGTCAACATTCCCATCTCTGTGTGGCCAGGATGTGCTCTGTCTAACCCCTGCATCTCCTGGTCAACATTCCCATCTCTGTGTGTGGCCAGGGTGTGCTCTGTATACCCCCTGCAGCTCCTGGTCAACATTCCCATCTCTGTGTGGCCAGGATGTGCTCTGTCTAACCCCTGCATCTCCTGGTCAACATTCCCATCTCTGTGTGTGGCCAGGGTGTGCTCTGTATAACTCCTGCAGCTCCTGGTCAACATTCCCATCTCTATGTGGCCAGGGTGTGCTCTGTGTAACCCCAGCAGCTCCTGGTCAACATTCCCATCTCTGTGTGGCCAGGGTGTGCTCTGTATAACCCCTGCAGCTCCTGGTCAACATTCCCATCTATGTGTGGCCAGGGTGTGCTCTGTATAACCCCTGCAGCTCCTGGTCGACATTCCCATCTCTGTGTGGCCAGGATGTGCTCTGTATAACCCCTGCAGCTCCTGGTCAACATTCCCATCTCTGTGTGACCAGGGTGTGCTCTGTATAACTCCTGCAGCTCCTGGTCAACATTCCCATCTCTGTGTGGCCAGGGTGTGCTCTGTATACCCCCTGCAGCTCCTGGTCATCATTCCCATCTCTGTGTAGCCAGGGTGTGCTCTGTATAACACCTGCAGCTCCTGGTCAACATTCTCATCTCTGTGTGGCCAGGGTGTGCTCTGTATAACTCCTGCAGCTCCTGGTCAACATTCCCATCTCTGTGTGCCCAGTGTGTGCACTGTATAACACCTGCAGCTCCTGGTCAACATTCTCATCTCTGTGTGGCCAGGGTGTGTTCTGTATAACCCCTGCAGCTCCTGGTCAACATTCCCATCTCTGTGTGACCAGGGTGTGCTCAGTATAACTCCTGCAGCTCCTGGTCGACATTCCCATGTCTGTATGTCGAGGGTGTGCTCTGTTTTCCCCCAGCAGCTCCTGGTCAACGTTCCCATATCTGTGTGTAGTCAGGGTGTGCACTGTATAACCCCTGGAGCTCCTGGTTAACATTCCCATCTCTGTGTGTGGCCAGGATGTGCTCTGTATAACTCCTGCAGCTCCTGGTCAACATTCCCATCTCTGTGTGGCCAGGGTGTGCTCTGTATAACCCCTGCAGCTCCTGGTCAACATTCCCATCTCTGTATGGCCAGGGTGTGCTCTGTATAACCGCTGCAGCTCCTGGTCAACATTCCCATCAGTGTGTGGCCAGGGTGTGCTTGTATCACCCCTGCAGCTCCTGGTCCACATTGCCATATGTGTGTGTGTCCAGGGTGTGCTCTGTATAACCCCTGCAGCTCCTGGTCAACATTCCCATCTCTGTGTGGCCAGGATGTGCTCTGTATATCCCCTTCAGCTCCTGGTCAACATTCCCATCTGTGTGTGTGTCCAGGGTGTGCTCTGTATAACTCCTGCAGCTCCTGGTCAACATTCCCATCTCTGTGTGGTCAGGGTGTGCTCTGTATAATCCCAGCAGCAGCTGGTCAACATTTCCATCTCTGTGTGGCCAGAGTGTGCTCTGTATAACCCCAGCAGCTCCTGGTCAACATTTCCATCTCTGTGTGGCCAGGATGTGCTCTGTCTAACCCCTGCATCTCCTGGTCAACATTCCCATCTCTGTGTGGCCAGGATGTGCTCTGTCTAACCCCTGCATCTCCTGGTCAACATTCCCATCTCTGTGTGTGGCCAGGGTGTGCTCTGTATACCCCCTGCAGCTCCTGGTCAACATTCCCATCTCTTTGTGGCCAGGATGTGCTCTGTCTAACCCCTGCATCTCCTGGCCAACATTCCCATCTCTGTGTGTGGCCAGGTTGTGCTCTGTGTAACCCCAGCAGCTCCTGGTCAACATTCCCATCTCTGTGTGGCCAGGGTGTGCTCTGTATAACCCCTGCAGCTCCTGGTCAACATTCCCATCTATGTGTGGCCAGGGTGTGCTCTGTATAACCCCTGCAGCTCCTGGTCGACATTCCCATCTCTGTGTGGCCAGGATGTGCTCTGTATAACCCCTGCAGCTCCTGGTCAACATTCCCATCTGTGTGTGACCAGGATGTGCATTGTATAACCCCAGCAGCACCTGGTCAACATTCCCATCTCTGTGTGGCCAGAGTGTGCTCTGTATAACTCCTGCAGCTCCTGGTCAACATTCCCATCTCTGTGTGGCCAGGATGTGCTCTGTATAACCCCTGCAGCTCCTCGTCAACATTCCCATCTATGTGTGGCCAGGGTGTGCTCTGTATACCCCCTGCATCTCCTGGTCAACATTCCCATCTCTGTGTGGCCAGGGTGTGCTCTGTATAACCCCTGCAACTCCTGGTCAACATTCCCATCTCTTTGTGGCCAGGGTGTGCTCTGTATACCCCCTGCAGCTCCTCGTCAACATTCCCATCTCTGTGTGGCCAGGGTGTGCTCTGTATAACTCCTGCAGCTCCTGGTCAACATTCCCATCTCTGTGTGGCCAGTGTGTGCTCTGTATAACTCCTGCAGCTCCTCGTCAACATTCCCATCTCTGTGTGGCCAGGGTGTGCTCTGTATAACTCCTGCAGCTCCTCGTCAACATTCCCATCTCTGTGTGGCCAGGGTGTGCTCTGTATAACACCTGCAGCTCCTGGTCAACATTCCCATCTCTGTGTGGCCAGGGTGTGCTCTGTATAACCCCTGCTCCTGGTCAACATTCCCATCTCTGTGTGGCCAGGGTGTGCTCTGTATACTCCTGCAGCTCCTGCTCTACATTCCCATCTCTGTGTGGCCAGTGTGTGCACTGTATAACTCCTGCAGCTCCTGGTCAACATTCCCATCTCTGTGTGGCCAGGGTGTGCTCTGTATATCCCCTGCAGCTCCTCGTCAACATTCCCATCTCTGTGTGGCCAGGGTGTGCTCTGTATAACTCCTGCAGCTCCTGGTCAACATTCCCATCTCTGTGTGGCCAGTGTGTGCACTGTATAACACCTGCAGCTCCTGGTCAACATTCTCATCTCTGTGTGGCCAGGGTGTGCTCTGTATAACTCCTGCAGCTCCTGGTCAACATTCCCATCTCTGTGTGGCCAGTGTGTGCACTGTATAACACCTGCAGCTCCTGGTCAACATTCTCATCTCTGTGTGGCCAGGGTGTGTTCTGTATAACCCCTGCAGCTCCTGGTCAACATTCCCATCTCTGTGTGACCAGGGTGTGCTCAGTATAACTCCTGCAGCTCCTGGTCGACATTCCCATGTCTGTATGTCGAGGGTGTGCTCTGTTTTCCCCCAGCAGCTCCTGGTCAACATTCCCATATCTGTGTGGCCAGGGTGTGCTCTGTATAACCCTAGCAGCTCCTGGTCAACATTCCCATCTCAGTGTATCCAGGGTGTGCTCTGTTTTACCCCAGCAGCTCCTGGTCAACATTCCCATCTCTGTGTGGCCAGGGTGTGCTCTGTTTAACCCCTGCAGCTCCTGGTCAACATTCCCATCTCTGTGTGGCCAGAGTGCGCTCTGTATAACCCCTGCAGCTCCTGGTCAACATTCCCAACTCTCTGTGGCCAGGATGTGCACTGTATAACCCCAGCAGCTCCTGGTCAACATTCCCATCTCTGTGTGTGGCCAGGATGTGCTCTGTATAACCCCTGCAACTCCTGGTCAACATTCCCATCTCTGTGTGGCCAGGGTGTGCTCTGTATACCCCCTGCAGCTCCTGGTCAACATTCCCATCTCTGTGTGGCCAGGATGTGCTCTGTTTAACCCCTGCAGCTCCTGGTCAACATTCCCATCTCTGAGTAGCCAGGGTGTGCTCTGTATAACACCTGCAGCTCCTGGTCAACATCCTCATCTCTGTGTGGCCAGGGTGTGCTCTGTATAACTCCTGCAGCTCCTGGTCAACATTCCCATCTCTGTGTGGCCAGTGTGTGCTCTGTATAACACCTGCAGCTCCTGGTCAACATTCTCATCTCTGTGTGGCCAGGGTGTGTTCTGTATAACCCCTGCAGCTTCTGGTCAACATTCCCATCTCTGTGTGACCAGGGTGTGCTCAGTATAACTCCTGCAGCTCCTGGTCGACATTCCCATGTCTGTATGTCGAGGGTGTGCTCTGTTTTCCCCCAGCAGCTCCTGGTCAACATTCCCATATCTGTGTGGCCAGGGTGTGCTCTGTATAACCCTAGCAGCTCCTGGTCAACATTCCCATCTCAGTGTATCCAGGGTGTGCTCTGTTTTACCCCAGCAGCTCCTGGTCAACATTCCCATCTCTGTGTGGCCAGGGTGTGCTCTGTTTAACCCCTGCAGCTCCTGGTCAACATTCCCATCTCTGTGTGGCCAGAGTGCGCTCTGTATAACCCCTGCAGCTCCTGGTCAACATTCCCAACTCTCTGTGGCCAGGATGTGCTCTGTATAACCCCTGCAGCTCCTGGTTAACATTCCCATCTCTGTGTGTGGCCAGGATGTGCTCTGTATAACTCCTGCAGCTCCTGGTCAACATTCCCATCTCTGTGTGGCCAGGGTGTGCTCTGTATAACCCCTGCAGCTCCTGGTCAACATTCCCATCTCTGTGTGGCCAGGGTGTGCTCTGTATAACCCCTGCAGCTCCTGGTCAACATTCCCATCTCTGTGTGGCCAGGGTGTGCTCTGTATAACCCCTGCAGCTCCTGGTTAACATTCCCATCTCTGTGTGTGGCCAGGATGTGCTCTGTATAACTCCTGCAGCTCCTGGTCAACATTCCCATCTCTGTGTGGCCAGGGTGTGCTCTGTATATCCCCTGCAGCTCCTGGTCAACATTCCCATCTCTGTGTGGCCAGGGTGTGCTCTGTATAACCCCTGCAGTTCCTGGTCAACATTCCCATCCCTGTGTGGCCAGGGTGTGCTCTGTATAACTCCTGCAGCTCCTGGTCAACATTCCCATCTCTGTGTGGCCAGGGTGTGCTCTGTATAACTCCTGCAGCTCCTGGTCAACATGTTGTTCCCTGTGAGGCCAGGTGGCGCTCTGTTTTACCCCTGCAGCTCCTGGTCAATATTCCCATCTCTGTGTGGCCAGTGTGTGCTCTGTATAACACCTGCAGCTCCTGGTCAACATTCTCATCTCTGTGTGGCCAGGGTGTGTTCTGTATAACCCCTGCAGCTTCTGGTCAACATTCCCATCTCTGTGTGACCAGGGTGTGCTCAGTATAACTCCTGCAGCTCCTGGTCGACATTCCCATGTCTGTATGTCGAGGGTGTGCTCTGTTTTCCCCCAGCAGCTCCTGGTCAACATTCCCATATCTGTGTGGCCAGGGTGTGCTCTGTATAACCCTAGCAGCTCCTGGTCAACATTCCCATCTCAGTGTATCCAGGGTGTGCTCTGTTTTACCCCAGCAGCTCCTGGTCAACATTCCCATCTCTGTGTGGCCAGGGTGTGCTCTGTTTAACCCCTGCAGCTCCTGGTCAACATTCCCATCTCTGTGTGGCCAGAGTGCGCTCTGTATAACCCCTGCAGCTCCTGGTCAACATTCCCAACTCTCTGTGGCCAGGATGTGCTCTGTATAACCCCTGCAGCTCCTGGTTAACATTCCCATCTCTGTGTGTGGCCAGGATGTGCTCTGTATAACTCCTGCAGCTCCTGGTCAACATTCCCATCTCTGTGTGGCCAGTGTGTGCACTGTATAACACCTGCAGCTCCTGGTCAACATTCTCATCTCTGTGTGGCCAGGGTGTGCTCTGTATAACTCCTGCAGCTCCTGGTCAACATTCCCATCTCTGTGTGGCCAGTGTGTGCACTGTATAACACCTGCAGCTCCTGGTCAACATTCTCATCTCTGTGTGGCCAGGGTGTGTTCTGTATAACCCCTGCAGCTCCTGGTCAACATTCCCATCTCTGTGTGACCAGGGTGTGCTCAGTATAACTCCAGCAGCTCCTGGTCGACATTCCCATGTCTGTATGTCGAGGGTGTGCTCTGTTTTCCCCCAGCAGCTCCTGGTCAACATTCCCATATCTGTGTGGCCAGGGTGTGCTCTGTATAACCCTAGCAGCTCCTGGTCAACATTCCCATCTCAGTGTATCCAGGGTGTGCTCTGTTTTACCCCAGCAGCTCCTGGTCAACATTCCCATCTCTGTGTGGCCAGGGTGTGCTCTGTTTAACCCCTGCAGCTCCTGGTCAACATTCCCATCTCTGTGTGGCCAGAGTGCGCTCTGTATAACCCCTGCAGCTCCTGGTCAACATTCCCAACTCTCTGTGGCCAGGATGTGCACTGTATAACCCCAGCAGCTCCTGGTCAACATTCCCATCTCTGTGTGTGGCCAGGATGTGCTCTGTATAACCCCTGCAACTCCTGGTCAACATTCCCATCTCTGTGTGGCCAGGGTGTGCTCTGTATACCCCCTGCAGCTCCTGGTCAACATTCCCATCTCTGTGTGGCCAGGATGTGCTCTGTATACCCCCTGCAGCTCCTGGTCAACATTCCCACCTCTGTGTGGTCAGGGTGTGCTCTGTATAACCCCTGCAGCTCCTGGTCAACATTCCCATCTCTGAGTAGCCAGGGTGTGCTCTGTATAACACCTGCAGCTCCTGGTCAACATTCTCATCTCTGTGTGGCCAGGGTGTGCTCTGTATAACTCCTGCAGCTCCTGGTCAACATTCCCATCTCTGTGTGGCCAGTGTGTGCTCTGTATAACACCTGCAGCTCCTGGTCAACATTCTCATCTCTGTGTGGCCAGGGTGTGTTCTGTATAACCCCTGCAGCTTCTGGTCAACATTCCCATCTCTGTGTGACCAGGGTGTGCTCAGTATAACTCCTGCAGCTCCTGGTCGACATTCCCATGTCTGTATGTCGAGGGTGTGCTCTGTTTTCCCCCAGCAGCTCCTGGTCAACATTCCCATATCTGTGTGGCCAGGGTGTGCTCTGTATAACCCTAGCAGCTCCTGGTCAACATTCCCATCTCAGTGTATCCAGGGTGTGCTCTGTTTTACCCCAGCAGCTCCTGGTCAACATTCCCATCTCTGTGTGGCCAGGGTGTGCTCTGTTTAACCCCTGCAGCTCCTGGTCAACATTCCCATCTCTGTGTGGCCAGAGTGCGCTCTGTATAACCCCTGCAGCTCCTGGTCAACATTCCCAACTCTCTGTGGCCAGGATGTGCTCTGTATAACCCCTGCAGCTCCTGGTTAACATTCCCATCTCTGTGTGTGGCCAGGATGTGCTCTGTATAACTCCTGCAGCTCCTGGTCAACATTCCCATCTCTGTGTGGCCAGGGTGTGCTCTGTATAACCCCTGCAGCTCCTGGTCAACATTCCCATCTCTGTGTGGCCAGGGTGTGCTCTGTATAACCCCTGCAGCTCCTGGTCAACATTCCCATCTCTGTGTGGCCAGGGTGTGCTCTGTATAACCCCTGCAGCTCCTGGTTAACATTCCCATCTCTGTGTGTGGCCAGGATGTGCTCTGTATAACTCCTGCAGCTCCTGGTCAACATTCCCATCTCTGTGTGGCCAGGGTGTGCTCTGTATATCCCCTGCAGCTCCTGGTCAACATTCCCATCTCTGTGTGGCCAGGGTGTGCTCTGTATAACCCCTGCAGTTCCTGGTCAACATTCCCATCTCTGTGTGGCCAGGGTGTGCTCTGTATAACTCCTGCAGCTCCTGGTCAACATTCCCATCTCTGTGTGGCCAGGGTGTGCTCTGTATAACTCCTGCAGCTCCTGGTCAACATGTTGTTCCCTGTGAGGCCAGGTGGCGCTCTGTTTTACCCCTGCAGCTCCTGGTCAATATTCCCATCTCTGTGTGGCCAGTGTGTGCTCTGTATAACACCTGCAGCTCCTGGTCAACATTCTCATCTCTGTGTGGCCAGGGTGTGTTCTGTATAACCCCTGCAGCTTCTGCTCAACTTTCCCATCTCTGTGTGACCAGGGTGTGCTCAGTATAACTCCTGCAGCTCCTGGTCGACATTCCCATGTCTGTATGTCGAGGGTGTGCTCTGTTTTCCCCCAGCAGCTCCTGGTCAACATTCCCATATCTGTGTGGCCAGGGTGTGCTCTGTATAACCCTAGCAGCTCCTGGTCAACATTCCCATCTCAGTGTATCCAGGGTGTGCTCTGTTTTACCCCAGCAGCTCCTGGTCAACATTCCCATCTCTGTGTGGCCAGGGTGTGCTCTGTTTAACCCCTGCAGCTCCTGGTCAACATTCCCATCTCTGTGTGGCCAGAGTGCGCTCTGTATAACCCCTGCAGCTCCTGGTCAACATTCCCAACTCTCTGTGGCCAGGATGTGCTCTGTATAACCCCTGCAGCTCCTGGTTAACATTCCCATCTCTGTGTGTGGCCAGGATGTGCTCTGTATAACTCCTGCAGCTCCTGGTCAACATTCCCATCTCTGTGTGGCCAGGGTGTGCTCTGTATAACCCCTGCAGCTCCTGGTCAACATTCCCATCTCTGTGTGGCCAGGGTGTGCTCTGTATAACCCCTGCAGCTCCTGGTCAACATTCCCATCTCTGTGTGGCCAGGGTGTGCTCTGTATAACCCCTGCAGCTCCTGGTTAACATTCCCATCTCTGTGTGTGGCCAGGATGTGCTCTGTATAACTCCTGCAGCTCCTGGTCAACATTCCCATCTCTGTGTGGCCAGGGTGTGCTCTGTATATCCCCTGCAGCTCCTGGTCAACATTCCCATCTCTGTGTGGCCAGGGTGTGCTCTGTATAACCCCTGCAGTTCCTGGTCAACATTCCCATCTCTGTGTGGCCAGGGTGTGCTCTGTATAACTCCTGCAGCTCCTGGTCAACATTCCCATCTCTGTGTGGCCAGGGTGTGCTCTGTATAACTCCTGCAGCTCCTGGTCAACATGTTGTTCCCTGTGAGGCCAGGTGGCGCTCTGTTTTACCCCTGCAGCTCCTGGTCAATATTCCCATTTCTGTGTGGCCATGGTGTGCTCTGTATAATCCCTGCAGCTCCTGGTCAACATTCCCATCAGTGTGTGGCCAGGGTTTGCTCTGTATAACCCCTGCAGCTCCTGGTCCACATTGCCATCTGTGTGTGTGTCCAGGGTGTGCTCTGTATAACCCCTGCAGCTCCTGGTCAACATTCCCATCTCTGTGTGGCCAGGATGTGCTCTGTATATCCCCTGCAGCTCCTGGTCAACATTGCCATCTGTGTCTGTGTCCAGGGTGTGCTCTGTATAACCCCTGCAGCTCCTGGTCAACATTCCCATCTCTGTGTGTGGCCAGGGTGTGCTCTGTATACCCCCTGCAGCTCCTGGTCAACATTCCCATCTCTTTGTGGCCAGGATGTGCTCTGTCTAACCCCTGCATCTCCTGGTCAACATTCCCATCTCTGTGTGTGGCCAGGTTGTGCTCTGTGTAACCCCAGCAGCTCCTGGTCAACATTCCCATCTCTGTGTGGCCAGGGTGTGCTCTGTATAACCCCTGCAGCTCCTGGTCAACATTCCCATCTATGTGTGGCCAGGGTGTGCTCTGTATAACCCCTGCAGCTCCTGGTCGACATTCCCATCTCTGTGTGGCCAGGATGTGCTCTGTATAACCCCTGCAGCTCCTGGTCAACATTCCCATCTGTGTGTGACCAGGATGTGCTCTGTATAACCCCAGCAGCACCTGGTCAACATTCCCATCTCTGTGTGGCCAGAGTGTGCTCTGTATAACTCCTGCAGCTCCTGGTCAACATTCCCATCTCTGTGTGGCCAGGATGTGCTCTGTATAACCCCTGCAGCTCCTCGTCAACATTCCCATCTATGTGTGGCCAGGGTGTGCTCTGTATACCCCCTGCATCTCCTGGTCAACATTCCCATCTCTGTGTGGCCAGGGTGTGCTCTGTATAACCCCTGCAACTCCTGGTCAACATTCCCATCTCTTTGTGGCCAGGGTGTGCTCTGTATACCCCCTGCAGCTCCTCGTCAACATTCCCATCTCTGTGTGGCCAGGGTGTGCTCTGTATAACTCCTGCAGCTCCTGGTCAACATTCCCATCTCTGTGTGGCCAGTGTGTGCTCTGTATAACTCCTGCAGCTCCTCGTCAACATTCCCATCTCTGTGTGGCCAGGGTGTGCTCTGTATAACTCCTGCAGCTCCTCGTCAACATTCCCATCTCTGTGTGGCCAGGGTGTGCTCTGTATAACACGTGCAGCTCCTGGTCAACATTCCCATCTCTGTGTGGCCAGGGTGTGCTCTGTATATCCCCTGCAGCTCCTGGTCAACATTCCAATCTCTGTGTGGCCAGGGTGTGCTCTGTATACTCCTGCAGCTCCTGCTCTACATTCCCATCTCTGTGTGGCCAGTGTGTGCACTGTATAACTCCTGCAGCTCCTGGTCAACATTCCCATCTCTGTGTGGCCAGGGTGTGCTCTGTATACCCCCTGCAGCTCCTCGTCAACATTCCCATCTCTGTGTGGCCAGGGTGTGCTCTGTATAACTCCTGCAACTCCTGGTCAACATTCCCATCTCTGTGTGGCCAGTGTGTGCACTTTATAACACCTGCAGCTCCTGGTCAACATTCTCATCTCTGTGTGGCCAGGGTGTGCTCTGTATAATTCCTGCAGCTCCTGGTCGACATTCCCATGTCTGTGTGTCGAGGGTGTGCTCTGTTTTCCCCCAGCAGCTCCTGGTCAACATTCCCATATCTGTGTGGCCAGGGTGTGCTCTGTATAACCCTAGCAGCTCCTGGTCAACATTCCCATCTCAGTGTATCCAGGGTGTGCTCTGTTTTACCCCAGCAGCTCCTGGTCAACATTCCCATCTCTGTGTGGCCAGGGTGTGCTCTGTATAACTCCTGCAGCTCCTGGTCAACATTCCCATCTCTGTGAGGCCAGTGTGTGCACTGTATAACACCTGCAGCTCCTGGTCAACATTCTCATCTCTGTGTGGCCAGGGTGTGCTCTGTATAACTCCTGCAGCTCCTGGTCAACATTCCCAACTCTCTGTGGCCAGGATGTGCACTGTATAACCCCAGCAGCTCCTGGTCAACATTCCCATCTCTGTGTGTGGCCAGGATGTGCTCTGTATAACCCCTGCAACTCCTGGTCAACATTCCCATCTCTGTGTGGCCAGGGTGTGCTCTGTATACCCCCTGCAGCTCCTGGTCAACATTCCCATCTCTGTGTGTCCAGGGTGTGCTCTGTATACCCCTGCAGCTCCTGGTCAACATTCCCATCTCTGTGTGGCCAGGATGTGCTCTGTATAACCCCTGCAGCTCCTGGTCAACACTCCCATCTCTGTGTAGCCAGGGTGTGCTCTGTATAACACCTGCAGCTCCTGGTCAACATTCTCATCTCTGTGTGGCCAGGGTGTGCTCTGTATAACTCCTGCAGCTCCTGGTCAACATTCCCATCTCTGTGTGGCCAGTGTGTGCACTGTATAACACCTGCAGCTCCTGGTCAACATTCCCATCTCTGTGTGGCCAGGGTGTGCTCTGTATGACTCCTGCAGCTCCTGGTCAACATTCCCATCTCTGTGTGGTCAGGGTGTGCTCTGTATAATCCCAACAGCACCTGGTCATCATTTCCATCTCTGTGTGGCCAGAGTGTGCTCTGTATAACCCCAGCAGCTCCTGGTCAACATTCCCATCTCTGTGTGGCCAGGATGTGCTGTGTCTAACCCCTGCATCTCCTGGTCAACATTCCCATCTCTGTGTGGCCAGGATGTGCTCTGTCTAACCCCTGCATCTCCTGGTCAACATTCCCATCTCTGTGTGTGGCCAGGGTGTGCTCTGTACACCCCCTGCAGCTCCTGGTCAACATTCCCATCTCTGTGTGGCCAGGATGTGCTCTGTCTAACCCCTGCATCTCCTGGTCAACATTCCCATCTCTGTGTGTGGCCAGGGTGTGCTCTGTATAACTCCTGCAGCTCCTGGTCAACATTCCCATCTCTATGTGGCCAGGGTGTGCTCTGTGTAACCCCAGCAGCTCCTGGTCAACATTCCCATCTCTGTGTGGCCAGGGTGTGCTCTGTATAACCCCTGCAGCTCCTGGTCAACATTCCCATCTATGTGTGGCCAGGGTGTGCTCTGTATAACCCCTGCAGCTCCTGGTCGACATTCCCATCTCTGTGTGGCCAGGATGTGCTCTGTATAACCCCTGCAGCTCCTGGTCAACATTCCCATCTCTGTGTGACCAGGGTGTGCTCTGTATAACTCCTGCAGCTCCTGGTCAACATTCCCATCTCTGTGTGGCCAGGGTGTGCTCTGTATACCCCCTGCAGCTCCTGGTCATCATTCCCATCTCTGTGTAGCCAGGGTGTGCTCTGTATAACACCTGCAGCTCCTGGTCAACATTCTCATCTCTGTGTGGCCAGGGTGTGCTCTGTATAACTCCTGCAGCTCCTGGTCAACATTCCCATCTCTGTGTGCCCAGTGTGTGCACTGTATAACACCTGCAGCTCCTGGTCAACATTCTCATCTCTGTGTGGCCAGGGTGTGTTCTGTATAACCCCTGCAGCTCCTGGTCAACATTCCCATCTCTGTGTGACCAGGGTGTGCTCAGTATAACTCCTGCAGCTCCTGGTCGACATTCCCATGTCTGTATGTCGAGGGTGTGCTCTGTTTTCCCCCAGCAGCTCCTGGTCAACGTTCCCATATCTGTGTGTAGTCAGGGTGTGCACTGTATAACCCCTGGAGCTCCTGGTTAACATTCCCATCTCTGTGTGTGGCCAGGATGTGCTCTGTATAACTCCTGCAGCTCCTGGTCAACATTCCCATCTCTGTGTGGCCAGGGTGTGCTCTGTATAACCCCTGCAGCTCCTGGTCAACATTCCCATCTCTGTATGGCCAGGGTGTGCTCTGTATAACCGCTGCAGCTCCTGGTCAACATTCCCATCTCTGTGTGGCCAGGGTGCGCTCTGTTTTACCCCTGCAGCTCCTGGTCAATATTCCCATTTCTGTGTGCCATGGTGTGCTCTGTTTAATCCCTGCAGCTCCTGGTCAACATTCCCATCAGTGTGTGGCCAGGGTGTGCTTGTATCACCCCTGCAGCTCCTGGTCCACATTGCCATATGTGTGTGTGTCCAGGGTGTGCTCTGTATAACCCCTGCAGCTCCTGGTCAACATTCCCATCTCTGTGTGGCCAGGATGTGCTCTGTATATCCCCTTCAGCTCCTGGTCAACATTCCCATCTGTGTGTGTGTCCAGGGTGTGCTCTGTATAACTCCTGCAGCTCCTGGTCAACATTCCCATCTCTGTGTGGTCAGGGTGTGCTCTGTATAATCCCAGCAGCAGCTGGTCAACATTTCCATCTCTGTGTGGCCAGAGTGTGCTCTGTATAACCCCAGCAGCTCCTGGTCAACATTTCCATCTCTGTGTGGCCAGGATGTGCTCTGTCTAACCCCTGCATCTCCTGGTCAACATTCCCATCTCTGTGTGGCCAGGATGTGCTCTGTCTAACCCCTGCATCTCCTGGTCAACATTCCCATCTCTGTGTGTGGCCAGGGTGTGCTCTGTATACCCCCTGCAGCTCCTGGTCAACATTCCCATCTCTTTGTGGCCAGGATGTGCTCTGTCTAACCCCTGCATCTCCTGGCCAACATTCCCATCTCTGTGTGTGGCCAGGTTGTGCTCTGTGTAACCCCAGCAGCTCCTGGTCAACATTCCCATCTCTGTGTGGCCAGGGTGTGCTCTGTATAACCCCTGCAGCTCCTGGTCAACATTCCCATCTATGTGTGGCCAGGTTGTGCTCTGTATAACCCCTGCAGCTCCTGGTCGACATTCCCATCTCTGTGTGGCCAGGATGTGCTCTGTATAACCCCTGCAGCTCCTGGTCAACATTCCCATCTGTGTGTGACCAGGATGTGCATTGTATAACCCCAGCAGCACCTGGTCAACATTCCCATCTCTGTGTGGCCAGAGTGTGCTCTGTATAACTCCTGCAGCTCCTGGTCAACATTCCCATCTCTGTGTGGCCAGGATGTGCTCTGTATAACCCCTGCAGCTCCTCGTCAACATTCCCATCTATGTGTGGCCAGGGTGTGCTCTGTATACCCCCTGCATCTCCTGGTCAACATTCCCATCTCTGTGTGGCCAGGGTGTGCTCTGTATAACCCCTGCAACTCCTGGTCAACATTCCCATCTCTTTGTGGCCAGGGTGTGCTCTGTATACCCCCTGCAGCTCCTCGTCAACATTCCCATCTCTGTGTGGCCAGGGTGTGCTCTGTATAACTCCTGCAGCTCCTGGTCAACATTCCCATCTCTGTGTGGCCAGTGTGTGCTCTGTATAACTCCTGCAGCTCCTCGTCAACATTCCCATCTCTGTGTGGCCAGGGTGTGCTCTGTATAACTCCTGCAGCTCCTCGTCAACATTCCCATCTCTGTGTGGCCAGGGTGTGCTCTGTATAACACCTGCAGCTCCTGGTCAACATTCCCATCTCTGTGTGGCCAGGGTGTGCTCTGTATAACCCCTGCTCCTGGTCAACATTCCCATCTCTGTGTGGCCAGGGTGTGCTCTGTATACTCCTGCAGCTCCTGCTCTACATTCCCATCTCTGTGTGGCCAGTGTGTGCACTGTATAACTCCTGCAGCTCCTGGTCAACATTCCCATCTCTGTGTGGCCAGGGTGTGCTCTGTATATCCCCTGCAGCTCCTCGTCAACATTCCCATCTCTGTGTGGCCAGGGTGTGCTCTGTATAACTCCTGCAGCTCCTGGTCAACATTCCCATCTCTGTGTGGCCAGTGTGTGCACTGTATAACACCTGCAGCTCCTGGTCAACATTCTCATCTCTGTGTGGCCAGGGTGTGCTCTGTATAACTCCTGCAGCTCCTGGTCAACATTCCCATCTCTGTGTGGCCAGTGTGTGCACTGTATAACACCTGCAGCTCCTGGTCAACATTCTCATCTCTGTGTGGCCAGGGTGTGTTCTGTATAACCCCTGCAGCTCCTGGTCAACATTCCCATCTCTGTGTGACCAGGGTGTGCTCAGTATAACTCCTGCAGCTCCTGGTCGACATTCCCATGTCTGTATGTCGAGGGTGTGCTCTGTTTTCCCCCAGCAGCTCCTGGTCAACATTCCCATATCTGTGTGGCCAGGGTGTGCTCTGTATAACCCTAGCAGCTCCTGGTCAACATTCCCATCTCAGTGTATCCAGGGTGTGCTCTGTTTTACCCCAGCAGCTCCTGGTCAACATTCCCATCTCTGTGTGGCCAGGGTGTGCTCTGTTTAACCCCTGCAGCTCCTGGTCAACATTCCCATCTCTGTGTGGCCAGAGTGCGCTCTGTATAACCCCTGCAGCTCCTGGTCAACATTCCCAACTCTCTGTGGCCAGGATGTGCACTGTATAACCCCAGCAGCTCCTGGTCAACATTCCCATCTCTGTGTGTGGCCAGGATGTGCTCTGTATAACCCCTGCAACTCCTGGTCAACATTCCCATCTCTGTGTGGCCAGGGTGTGCTCTGTATACCCCCTGCAGCTCCTGGTCAACATTCCCATCTCTGTGTGGCCAGGATGTGCTCTGTTTAACCCCTGCAGCTCCTGGTCAACATTCCCATCTCTGAGTAGCCAGGGTGTGCTCTGTATAACACCTGCAGCTCCTGGTCAACATTCTCATCTCTGTGTGGCCAGGGTGTGCTCTGTATAACTCCTGCAGCTCCTGGTCAACATTCCCATCTCTGTGTGGCCAGTGTGTGCTCTGTATAACACCTGCAGCTCCTGGTCAACATTCTCATCTCTGTGTGGCCAGGGTGTGTTCTGTATAACCCCTGCAGCTTCTGGTCAACATTCCCATCTCTGTGTGACCAGGGTGTGCTCAGTATAACTCCTGCAGCTCCTGGTCGACATTCCCATGTCTGTATGTCGAGGGTGTGCTCTGTTTTCCCCCAGCAGCTCCTGGTCAACATTCCCATATCTGTGTGGCCAGGGTGTGCTCTGTATAACCCTAGCAGCTCCTGGTCAACATTCCCATCTCAGTGTATCCAGGGTGTGCTCTGTTTTACCCCAGCAGCTCCTGGTCAACATTCCCATCTCTGTGTGGCCAGGGTGTGCTCTGTTTAACCCCTGCAGCTCCTGGTCAACATTCCCATCTCTGTGTGGCCAGAGTGCGCTCTGTATAACCCCTGCAGCTCCTGGTCAACATTCCCAACTCTCTGTGGCCAGGATGTGCTCTGTATAACCCCTGCAGCTCCTGGTTAACATTCCCATCTCTGTGTGTGGCCAGGATGTGCTCTGTATAACTCCTGCAGCTCCTGGTCAACATTCCCATCTCTGTGTGGCCAGGGTGTGCTCTGTATAACCCCTGCAGCTCCTGGTCAACATTCCCATCTCTGTGTGGCCAGGGTGTGCTCTGTATAACCCCTGCAGCTCCTGGTCAACATTCCCATCTCTGTGTGGCCAGGGTGTGCTCTGTATAACCCCTGCAGCTCCTGGTTAACATTCCCATCTCTGTGTGTGGCCAGGATGTGCTCTGTATAACTCCTGCAGCTCCTGGTCAACATTCCCATCTCTGTGTGGCCAGGGTGTGCTCTGTATATCCCCTGCAGCTCCTGGTCAACATTCCCATCTCTGTGTGGCCAGGGTGTGCTCTGTATAACCCCTGCAGTTCCTGGTCAACATTCCCATCTCTGTGTGGCCAGGGTGTGCTCTGTATAACTCCTGCAGCTCCTGGTCAACATTCCCATCTCTGTGTGGCCAGGGTGTGCTCTGTATAACTCCTGCAGCTCCTGGTCAACATGTTGTTCCCTGTGAGGCCAGGTGGCGCTCTGTTTTACCCCTGCAGCTCCTGGTCAATATTCCCATTTCTGTGTGGCCATGGTGTGCTCTGTATAATCCCTGCAGCTCCTGGTCAACATTCCCATCAGTGTGTGGCCAGGGTGTGCTCTGTATAACCCCTGCAGCTCCTGGTCCACATTGCCATCTGTGTGTGTGTCCAGGGTGTGCTCTGTATAACCCCTGCAGCTCCTGGTCAACATTCCCATCTCTGTGTGGCCAGGATGTGCTCTGTATATCCCCTGCAGCTCCTGGTCAACATTGCCATCTGTGTGTGTGTCCAGGGTGTGCTCTGTATAACCCCTGCAGCTCCTGGTCAACATTCCCATCTCTGTGTGGCCAGGATGTGCTCTGTATAACCCCTGCAGCTCCTCATCAACATTCCCATCTCTTTGTGGCCAGGGTGTGCTCTGTATAACTGCTGCAGCTCCTGGTCAACATTCCCATCTCTGTGTGGCCAGGTTGTGCTCAGTATAACTCCTGCAGCTCCTGGTCGACATTCCCATGTCTGTATGTCGAGGGTGTGCTTTGTTTTCCCCCAGCAGCTCCTGGTCAACATTCCCATATCTGTGTGGCCAGGGTGTGCTCTGTATAACCCTAGCAGCTCCTGGTCAACATTCCCATCTCAGTGTATCCAGGGTGTGCTCTGTATAACCCCAGCAGCTCCTGGTCAACATTCCCATCTCTGTGTGGCCAGGGTGTGCTCTGTTTAACCCCTGCAGCTCCTGGTCAACATTCCCATCTCTGTGTGGCCAGAGTGCGCTCTGTATAACCCCTGCAGCTCCTGGTCAAGATTCCCAACTCTCTGTGGCCAGGATGTGCACTGGATAACCCCAGCAGCTCCTGGTGAACGTTCCCATCTCTGTGTGTGGCCAGGATGTGCTCTGTATATCCCCTGCAGCTCCTGGTTAACATTCTCATCTCTGTGTGTTGCCAGGATGTGCTCTGTATAACTCCTGCAGCTCCTGGTCAACATTCCCATCTCTGTGTGGCCAGGGTGTGCTCTGTATAACCCCTGCAGCTCCTGGTCAACATTCCCATCTCTGTGTGGCCAGGCTGTGCTTTGTATAACCCCTGCAGCTCCTGGTCAATATTCCCATTTCTGTGTGCCATTGTGTGCTCTGTATAATCCCTGCAGCTCCTGGTCAACATTCCCATCAGTGTGTGGCCAGGGTGTGCTTGTATAACCCCTGCAGCTCCTGGTACACATTCCCATCTGTGTGTGTGTCCAGGGTGTGCTCTGTATAACCCCTGCAGCTCCTGGCCAACATTCCCATCTCTGTGTGGCCAGGATGTGCTCTGTATATCCCCTGCAGCTCCTGGTCAACATTCCCATCTGTGTGTGTGTCCAGGGTGTGCTCTGTATAGCCCCAGCAGCACCTGGTCAACATTTCCATCTCTGTGTGGCCAGAGTGTGCTCTGTATAACCCCTGCAGCTCCTGGTCAACATTCCCATCTCTGTGTGGCCAGGGTGTGCTCTGTATAACCCCTGCAGCTCCTGGTCAACATTCCCATCTCTGTGTGGCCAGGGTGTGCTCTGTATAACCCCTGCTGCTCCTGGTCAACATTCCCATCTCTGTGTGGCCAGGCTGTGCTTTGTATAACCCCTGCAGCTCCTGGTCAATATTCCCATTTCTGTGTGCCAGTGTGTGCTCTGTATAATCCCTGCAGCTCCTGGTCAACATTCCCATCAGTGTGTGGCCAGGGTGTGCTTGTATAACCCCTGCAGCTCCTGCTACACATTCCCATCTGTGTGTGTGTCCAGGGTGTGCTCTGTATAACCCCAGCAGCACCTGGTCAACATTTCCATCTCTGTGTGGCCAGAGTGTGCTCTGTATATCCCCTGCAGCTCCTGGTCAACATTCCCATCTGTGTGTGTGTCCAGGGTGTGCTCTGTATAACCCCAGCAGCACCTGGTCAACATTTCCATCTCTGTGTGGCCAGAGTGTGCTCTGTATAACCCCTGCAGCTCCTGGTCAACATTCCCATCTCTGTGTGGCCAGGATGTGCTCTGTATAACCCCTGCAGCTCCTGGTCAACATTCCCATCTCTGTGTGGCCAGGGTGTGCTCTGTATAACTCCTGCAGCTCCTGGTCAACATTCCCATCTCTGTGTGGCCAGGATGTGCTCTGTATAACCCCTGCAGCTCCTGGTCAACATTCCCATCTCTGTGTGGCCAGGGTGTGCTCTGTATAACCCCTGCAGCTCATGGTCAACAGTCCCCTGAGCTTACTGAAATATCTAAACCCCAGCACCTGCAAAAACCATTCCTGTCCCTACTCTATCCATGTGTCCGAAATGGCCACAACATCGATGTGCCAGGTACTAACCCATGCCGCAAGTTCACCCACCCATTCCGGACGCTCCTGTCATTGAAGAAGACACACTTTAAACCACCTTCCTGCCTGCCGGTACACTCCTGCAACTTTGAAACCTTACTCATGACCTCACTACTCTCAACCTCCTGTATACTGGAGTTCCAATTCAGGTTCCCAAGCCCCTGCTGAACTAGATTAAACCCTCCCAAAGAGCATTAGCAAATTTCCCCCCAAAGATATTGGTACCCCTCTGGTCCAGGTGTAGACCATCCCATTTGTAGAGTTCCCACCGAACCCAGAATGAGCCCCAATTATCCAGAAATCTGAAATCTTCCCTCCTGCACCATCCCTGTAGCCACGTGTTCAACTCCTCTCTCTCCCTATTCCTCGTCTCGCTATAACGTGGCACGGGAAACAACCCAGAGATAATAACTCTGTTTGTCCTGGATCTATGTTTCCACCCTAGCTCCCTGAATTCCTGCCTTACATCCCTATCCCTTTTCCTACCTATGTCGTTGGTACCTATGTGGACCATGACTTGGGGCTGCTCCCCCTCCCCCTTAAGGATCCCGAAAACACGATCCGAGACATCACGCACCCTGGCACCTGGGAGGCAACACACCAGCTACGAGTCTCTCACCTTCCCACAGTATCTCATATCTATTCCCCTAACTATGGAGCCTCCAATGACTAATGTTCTACTCCTCTCCCCCCTTCCCATCTGAGCAACAGGGACAGACTCTGTGCCACAGACTTCGGAGTAACTACATCCCTGAACCTTCTATCTATGACCACCTCTGCCTCCCGAATGATCCGAAGTTCATCCAGCTCCAGCTCCAGTTCCCTAACGCGCTTTCTGAGGAGCTGGAGATGGGAGCACTTCCCACAGGTCAAATCAGCAGGGACACTGTCGACGTCCCTCACCTCAAACATTCTGCAGGAGGAACACTGCACTACCTTCCCTGCCATCCCCCTCGATAAAAAAAGAAAAAGAAAGAGCTAACCTGTTATTCACTCCCCTTCTCAGCAAGCACTCACTCAGCAACCTCTACGCCCCGCACGATAACACCAGCCAATGAACTTATTGTTTTGCTGTGATGTCACTACTGAATTGTTTTTTAATTTCAGCCTGGTGTCCAGAGTTGTCCCTCTCAGCTCCTGCTCTGTTCAAACCTCCGCAACTCTCAGCTCCCGCTCTGTTCAAACCTCCGCGACTCTCAGCTCCCGCTCTGTTCAAACCTCCGCGACTCTCAGCTCCCGCTCTGTTCAAACCTCCGCGACTCTCAGCTCCCGCTCTGTTCAAACCTCCGCGACTCTCAGCTCCCGCTCTGTTCAAACCTCCGCGACTCTCAGCTCCCGCTCTGTTCAAACCTCCGCAACTCTCAGCTCCCGCTCTGTTCAAACCTCTGTGACTCTCAGCTCCCGCTGTGTTCAAACCTCCGCGACTCTCAGCTCCCGCTCTGTTCAAATCTCCGCGACTCTCAGCTCCCGCTGTGTTCAAACCTCCGCAACTCTCAGCTCCCGCTCTGTTCAAACCTCCGCGACTCTCAGCTCCCGCTCTGTTCAAACCTCCGCAACTCTCAGCTCCCGCTCTGTTCAAACCTCCGCAACTCTCAGCTCCCGCTGTGTTCAAACCTCCGCGACTCTCAGCTCCCGCTCTGTTCAAACCTCCGCAACTCTCAGCTCCCGCTCTGTTCAAACCTCCGCAACTCTCAGCTCCCGCTCTGTTCAAACCTCAGCGACTCTCAGCTCCCGCTCTGTTCAAACCTCCGCAACTCTCAGCTCCCGCTCTGTTCAAACCTCCGCAACTCTCAGCTCCCGCTGTGTTCAAACCTCCGCGACTCTCAGCTACCGCTCTGTTCAAACCTCCGCAACTCTCAGCTCCCGCTCTGTTCAAACCTCCGCAACTCTCAGCTCCCGCTCTGTTCAAACCTCCGGAACTCTCAGCTCCCTCTCTTTTCAAACCTCCGCAACTCTCAGCTCCCGCTCTGTTCAAACCTCCACGACTCTCAGCTCCCGCTGTGTTCAAACCACCGCGACTCTCAGCTCCCGCTGTGTTCAAACCTCCGCAACTCTCAGCTCCCGCTGTGTTCAAACCTCCGCAACTCTCAGCTCCCGCTCTGTTCAAACCTCCGCGACTCTCAGCTCCCGCTGTGTTCAAACCTCCGCGACTCTCAGCTCCCGCTCTGATCAAACCTCCGCAACTCTCAGCTCCCGCTGTGTTCAAACCTCCGCGACTCTCAGCTCCCGCTCTGATCAAACCTCCACGACTCTCAGCTCCCGCTCTGTTCAAACCTCCGTGACTCTCAGCTCCCGCTCTTTTCAAACCTCCGCGACTCTCAGCTCCCGCTGTGTTCAAACCTCCGCGACTCTCAGCTCCCGCTCTGTTCAAACCTCCGCAACTCTCAGCTCCCGCTGTGTTCAAACCTCCGCGACTCTCAGCTCCCGCTGTGTTCAAACCTCCGCGACTCTCAGCTCCCGCTGTGTTCAAACCTCCGCGACTCTCAGCTCCCGCTGTGTTCAAACCTCCGCTACGCTCAGCTCCCGCTCTGTTCAAACCTCCGCGACTCTCAGCTCCCGCTGTGTTCAAACCTCCGCGACTCTCAGCTCCCGCTCTGTTCAAACCTCCGCGACTCTCAGCTCCCGCTCTGTTGAAACATCCGTGACTCTCAGCTCCCGCTGTGTTCAAACCTCCGCGACTCTCAGCTCCCGCTCTGTTCAAACCTCCGCGACTCTCAGCTCCCGCTCTGTTCAAACCTCCGCGACTCTCAGCTCCCGCTCTGTTCAAACCTCCGCAACTCTCAGCTCCCGCTCTGTTCAAACCTCCACGACTCACAGCTCGCGCTCTGTTCAAACCTCCGCAACTCTCAGCTCCCGCTGTGTTCAAACCTCCGCGACTCTCAGCTCCCGCTCTGTTCAAACCTCCGCGACTCTCAGCTCCCGCTCTGTTCAAACCTCTGCGACTCTCAGCTCCCGCTCTGTTCAAACCTCCGCGACTCCCAGCTCCCGCTCTGTTCAAACCTCCGCGACTCTCAGCTCCCGCTCTGATGAAACCTCCGTGACTCTCAGCTCCCGCTGTGTTCAAACCTCCGCGACTCTCAGCTCCCGCTCTGTTGAAACCTCCGCGACTCTCAGCTCCAGCTCTGTTCAAACCTCTGTGACTCTCAGCTCCCACTCTTTTCAAACCTCCGCGACTCTCAGCTCCCGCTCTGTTCAAACCTCCGCGACTCTCAGCTCCCGCTCTGTTCAAAACTCCGCAACTCTCAGCTCCCGCTGTGTTCAAACCTCCGCGACTCACAGCTCGCGCTCTGTTCAAACCTCCGCAACTCTCAGCTCCCGCTCTGTTCAAACCTCCGCTACTCTCAGCTCCCGCTCTGTTCAAACCTCCGCGACTCTCAGCTCCCGCTCTGTTCAAACCTCCGCAACTCTCAGCTCCCGCTCTGTTCAAACCTCCGCGACTCCTAGCTCGCGCTCTGTTCAAACCTCCGCGACTCTCAGCTCCCGCTCTGTTCAAAACTCCGCAACTCTCAGCTCCCGCTCTTTTCAAACCCCCGCGACTCTCAGCTCCCTCTCTTTTCAAACCTCCGTGACTCTCAGCTCCCGCTCTTTTCAAACCCCCGCGACTCTCAGCTCCCGCTCTTTTCAAACCTCCGCAACTCTCAGCTCCCGCTCTGTTCAAACCTCCGCGACTCTCAGCTCCCGCTGTGTTCAAACCTCCGTGACTCTCAGCTCCCGCTCTTTTCAAACCTCCGCGACTCTCAGCTCCCGCTCTGTTCAAACCTCCGTGACTCTCAGCTCCCGCTCTTTTCAAACATCCGTGACTCTCACCTCCCGCTGTGTTCAAACCTCCGTGACTTTCAGCTCCCGCTGTGTTCAAACCTCCGCGACTCTCAGCTCCCGCTCTTTTCAAACATCCGTGACTCTCACCTCCCGCTGTGTTCAAACCTCCGTGACTCTCAGCTCCCGCTCTGTTCAAACCTCCGCGACTCTCAGCTCCCGCTCTGTTCAAACCTCCGCGACTATCAGCTCCCACTCTTTTCAAACGTCCGTGACTCTCAGCTCCCGCTCTTTTCGAACCTCCGCGACTCTCAGCTCCCGCTCTGTTCAAACCTCCGTGACTCTCAGCTCCCGCTCTTTTCAAACCTCCGCGACTCTCAGCTCCCGCTCTGTTCAAACCACCGCGACTCTCAGCTCCCGCTCTTTTCAAACCTCTGCGACTCTTAGCTCCCGCTCTTTTCAAACCTCCGCGACTCTCAGCTCCCGCTCTTTTCAAACCTCCGCGACTCTCAGCTTCCGCTCTATTCAAACATCCGCAACTCTCAGCTCCCGCTCTGTTCAAACCTCAGCGACTCTCAGTTCCCGTTCTTTTCACACCTCCGCGACTCTCAGCTCCCGCTCTGTTCAAACCTCCGCGACTCTTAGCTCCCGCTCTTTTCAAACCTCCGCGACTCACAGCTCCCGCTCTTTTCAAACCTCCGCGACTCTCAGTTCCCGCTCTTTTCAAACCTCCGCGACTCTCAGTTCCCGCTCTGTTCAAACCTCCGCGACTCTCAGCTCCCGCTGTGTTCAAACCTCCGCTCCGCTCAGCTCCCGCTGTGTTCAAACCTCCGCGACTCTTAGCTCCCGCTCTTTTCAAACCTCCGCGACTCACAGCTCCCGCTCTTTTCAAACCTCCGCGACTCTCAGCTCCCGCTCTTTTCAAACCTCCGCGACTCTCAGCTCCCGCTCTTTTCAAACCTCCGCGACTCTCAGCTCCCACTCTTTTCAAACCTCCGCGACTCTCAGCTCCCGCTCTTTTCAAACCTCCGTGACTCTCAGCTCCCGCTCTTTTCAAACCTCCGCGACTCTCAGCTCCCGCTCTGTTCAAACCTCCGCGACTCTCAGCTCCTACTCTTTTCAAACCTGCGCGACTCTCAGCTCCCGCTCTTTTCAAACCTCTGCGACTCTCAGTTCCCGCTCTTTTCGAACCTCCGCGACTCTCAGCTCCCGCTCTGTTCAAACCTCTGTGACTCTCAGCTCCCACTCTTTTCAAACCTCCGCGACTCTCAGCTCCCGCTCTGTTCAAACCTCCGCGACTCTCAGCTCCCGCTCTTTTCGAACCTCCGCGACTCGCAGCTCCCGCTCTGTTCAAACCTCCGTGACTCTCAGCTCCCGCTCTTTTCAAACCTCCGCGACTCTCAGCTCCCGCTGTGTTCAAACCTCCGCGACTCTCAGCTCCCGCTCTGTTCAAACCTCCGCGACTCTCAGCTCCCGCTCTGTTCAAACCTCCGCGACTCTCAGCTCCCGCTCTGTTCAAACCTCCGTGACTCTCAGCTCCCGATCTTTTCAAACCTCCGCGACTCTCAGCTCCCGCTCTGTTCAAACCACCGCGACTCTCAGCTCCCGCTCTTTTCAAACCTCTGCGACTCTTAGCTCCCGCTCTTTTCAAACCTCCGCGACTCTCAGCTCCCGCTCTTTTCAAACCTCCGCGACTCTCAGCTTCCGCTCTATTCAAACATCCGCAACTCTCAGCTCCCACTCTTTTCAAACCTCAGCGACTCTCAGTTCCCGTTCTTTTCACACCTCCGCGACTCTCAGCTCCCGCTCTGTTCAAACCTCCGCGACTCTTAGCTCCCGCTCTTTTCAAACCTCCACGACTCTCAGCTCCCGCTCTTCAAACCTCCGCGACTCTCAGCTCCCGCTCTGTTCAAACCCCCGCGACTCTCAGCTCCCGTTCTTTTCACACCTCCGCGACTCTCAGCTCCCGCTCTGTTCAAACCTCCGCGACTCTTAGCTCCCGCTCTTTTCAAACCTCCACGACTCTCAGCTCCCGCTCTTCAAACCTCCGCGACTCTCAGCTCCCGCTCTGTTCAAACCCCCGCGACTCTCAGCTCCCGCTCTGTTCAAACCTCCGTGACTCTCAGCTCCCGCTCTTTTCAAACCTCCGTGACTCTCAGCTCCCGCTCTTTTCAAACATCCGTGACTCTCAGCTCCCGCTCTGTTCAAACCTCCGCGACTCTCAGCTCCCGCTCTGTTCAAACCTCCGTGACTCTCAGCTCCCGCTCTTTTCAAACCTCCGCGACTCTCAGCTCCCGCTCTGTTCAAACCTCCGCGACTCTCACCTCCCGCTCTGTTCAAACCTCCGCGACTCTCAGCTCTCGCTCTTTTCAAACCTCCGCGACTCTCAGCTCCCGCTCTTTTCAAACCCCCGCGACTCTCAGCTCCCGCTCTTTTCAAACATCCGTGACTCTCAGCTCCCGCTCTGTTCA